>NC_058041.1:16400768-16449382 GCF_019176455.1 Solea senegalensis
CCCTCCTGTCGTCCTCAGGCCGCGAGCCCACGCTGCCACCTTGCACGCTGGAAGAGTTCAAATGCACCAACGGCGTCTGTGTGCCGCTGCCCTACGTGTGTGACCACAACGACAACTGTGGGGACCGAACGGATGAGCTGGGCTGCAGTAAGTCGCATACAACACACCAATTCAACTGATCGCAATATTCGTTTGTATGTCGCTTAAAGAAAAAAACCCTGGTTATTAATTATGAGTATTAGGGCAAAATTGAGAGAGAAAAAAAATCACAAGAGGAGAGTTGTTAAAATGAGCATTTCGTGGAGTTGTACTTTAGAATAGGTTTCACAAACAAGGAGATACTTCATCTTTTGGCACATCAGCATCACATTGTCATAAGTAACCGCAATTCTCGTAATTTTCCGACTTAATTTATTTTGTTAGCTGATTTATTTGGACTTACTGAATCCTTTGTATTGATTGAACCTGTGTGAATAATAATAATAAGTAGTTTTAAATGTTTGAAAAGCTTTGCCGTGTCTCGCTCCAGACTTTGGCGTTGATCGCAACTGTGAGGAGAAGCTGTGCCAGCACGAGTGCACCAACCTGAACGGCACCGGTTTCATCTGCTCCTGCAGGAAGGGGTACAGCGTGGACCCAGACAACACCTACAACTGCTTAGGTACAGTACGCACACACACAGACACACACACACAGACACACACACACACACTGTGGTCCGTTCTTTCATTCAGGAATGAACACATCTCAAAAACACCAATAAACTATGCAGATGAGAGGTTTCCTTTTGTCTTCCAGACATCGACGAGTGTGACGTGTATGGCACATGTCCTCAGTACTGTAAGAACACCAAAGGCAGCTATGACTGCGAGTGTGCCCCTGGATACAGGAAGGTGGGCAACGGCAACATGTGCGAGGCTGAAGGTGAGGAAAAATGTGAGCCGACGTAGGCTTAGAGCTCTGTGCGTGAAACTGACGCCGCTGTTCTGCCTCTATTTGGTCTTGGTGAACAGAAGCGATGTAACATTACCTGTATGCTGCATCCTGTCGAGCAATATGACACAGTGATTTGAATTTGTTGGTTAAAGGTCAAAGGTTAAGGTCACTGCCACCCAGTAGATTTCAGTTTTGGCATTACGAACACAATAAGCACAGATGTTCACTTGAATTCAAGGACGAAGTGAATAGAATTTTGTGTACAAAGGTCACGTGGTTGGACATGTTATGTTGCGATGACTGACATTAAAGAGGCTGCAGTGGATCAATGACCTCTGTGTGCCGTGATGTCAAGTCCATGGTTTTCTTACTAGACTTTGGTGCGACACAGACCTCATTTCCCAAGGTTGTCTAACAAGATGAAGATTTCCTGCTTGCGTCCATGTTTTCAGAGAGCTTCACTACCTGTCTGTGTGGGTAGTGATGTACTGTATATAGTCAGTATCCAACCACACTAACAAATATCCCTTTGTTCCCTTAGTTTATTTACATATTTCTAGAGTCAAAAGGAACATGTTAAGGATAAACGTCTGTCTTTTTCAGGAGCAACTCCCCTACTCCTTCTGCCTGAGAACATTCGTATCCGGAGGTTCAACCTCCAGACGGAGGCCTACCGTGACTTCCTCCAGGAAGAAGAGCATATCATGGGTCTGGACTACGACTGGGACCACAACAACACTGGCTTCAGTAAGAATCTCACCCTCGAGACTGAAACACTTACAGCGAAACTTTGCAAATCCGGTCAAAAGTCACCACTGATGCCCCCTCCCTTTCCTCTCCTGGGCATGTGCATTTGTTTTTAATGGAGCCGGCGAACACGAGTGGTGGAGCCATGTCCGCGTCCACGCAGGTCGCCATGAGTTTTGCACAATTCTTGCCATAAGTAAAAAGCTGCTCCGATGTCAGACAGTTTCCTCTTCCTCACTTCCTCCGACAACGGCTTCCTCAACTCTTTTTTTCACCACCTCTGCCATGATGAACGTCTACAATAGTGCTATAGCTGCCTTGATCTTATAGGGGCGTGTGTGTCGCACCAGGAAGCAATCTGTGATTCTTGTAAGACCCAAGACCACACCAGACCTCCTGATTCTGACAAACAGACAGCAGGGGGAGGGGAGACAGCCGCCAGTCTCCCCGCAACAAGACATTTAACCATCATAATAACTCCAAAGTAGGGTTGTCACGATTATAGGTTTTCTTGGTATGATTATTGTCAGAGAATTAATTACCGATATCACGATTATCATGTTTATTAGGCGTTAATTGAGTTCACAACACTGTGAATGTTGTGTAAAGTCACATGAACGCTGCTTATAGGTCTTAACGTTTCCTTTATTTATATCCTTTGATGACAACATAACAAATAATGTAGCAAATACACTACACTATTATATAGGAAGAATTATTCAATTATTTAAGTCATCAATTGTCATCTATACCAAATGTTTAAGGTTATTTTAATTGCTTTAATAATTTATCTTTTTGTATGTATGTGGCCAGATGTAAAAAAGTATCTATTATTGTGGTTTGTTTATTTCATGTTCGACACAAATACATTTGTAATAAATAAAACAGACGTCACATTACGTATAACGTAGCGTTAAGTGAATGCCGTTTAACTCGTCACATTACACTGAAAGCCGAGCGTGTGTCGTACACAATTCATTGCAAATGACACGCTAACATTTAACGTATTCGTTCCATTTGAGTTGCACTGGACTAACTAGTATATGGTTCCGGGCTTCCAGAATAATCTTTTCTGGCGGTATTGAGGAAACCATACGATGAATATACCGTAGCTTTTAATTGTGAAATCAAGTAATCGTTACATCCCTACTCCAAAATCCTGCATACTTCTGCTTTAAACATCAAATGTTGAAAATGTGGGGTTTTTTGTCCTTGTGCTTCCTCAGGTATGGTGTACTTCACTGTGGCCAGTCGGGACTCTGTGCCAGGAGCCATCAAGAGAGCTTACATACCTTCAGTGGATGACGGCAGCAACAATATCGGTGCTGCCGTTGACCTCGGCATCAAGTACATCACTAGTCCAGGTGGCATTGCCGTGGACTGGGTGGCCAGGTGTGTAAGCACTGACATAGGACTGTTCATATACATCCTCGATGTGTCTCTGGTTACCAAATAATGATCCGATGTGGTTTCTCGTGCCCTTTATTCAAATACACTGTGACGTCAACACTGTTTGTGTCAAACAAATGTGTTTCTAATGAGTCCAACTGTGGGCTGGGCGATATGGACGATATTAGCTGAGGAGGAAGGGGGAAGTGTTGTGCCCTATAAACCAATGCAGAATGTGAATTTTCTGATGGGATCTGAGGACCTTTTCAGGACAGATTAGGAGTGTTCAGACCTTTACTTGGCACAGTCTGCAGTCAGGATGGATGTAAATACCAGAATTTGGCAGAACTTCTTAATAGAGAGTTTGAATGTATTAAAGGAGCAGTAGGCAGGATTTACTTTTGTGTAAATGATCAAGAATTCGATATTAGCCTTTTAGCACAAAGTAAATAAAATGACCTGAGAGAGAGGAGGCTTTGACCAATCACAGGTCAGTCCAGAGAGCATGAGCGCTCATATTGGCTGTTCTCCTACTCCACCGACTCTATGCTGCTAAGAAACCTTAAACAGAGGGGAACAATTCAAAGACAATAAACATAATCAATCATGTGTCAATATGAGCCAAACCTTTCAGAGCTGGAGAGGTTGCCTCGAGTCTCCTACCACATATGAACAGTATCCCGTCTTTCAATTTTTAGAAACCTTTACTGGGCAGACTCCCGCTTGAAGAGATTAGAGGTGGCCTTGTTGGACGGACGCTACAGGAAGCACCTGGTCTCGACGGACGTAGGTCACCCATCTGCTGTGGCTGTCAACCCACGACTTGGGTAAGACGGATACCGGACTTTAAAAGAACTGCTTCTCACAGGTTGCTGTATTTATATGTATTAAAAGATGAGATTTAAAGTTAGTTTTTATTAATCCCCTTAGGGAAAGTATTCCTCTGCATTTTACCCATCCTAGAATTAGGAGCAGTGGGCTGCCACACTGAGTAGCGCCCAGGGAGCATTGGGGGTTGGGTACCTTGCTCAGGGGTACCCCAGCCCTTTTTGGCCGGGTGGGGATTTGAACCCTCTGGTTACAAGTCAAGTTCCCTTTCCACTTGGCCACGGGTTACCCATTTATTTTCACACATACCAATTTGTGAACAAGTGGTAATGAATTGGACCTCTGCATCTTCTTCACACTCCATTAGTGAATGCACACAAACTGGGTGCAGGAGCAGTGGCCAGTCGTTGACCTCTACCAGGATTTGAACTGGTGACCCTCCATTTACAAGCCAAATTCCCTTCCACTTGGCCCATGTTTTTGTCACTTTTTGACACAGTGGTCCTTAAAGTGGGGTCCATGGGGGAGAAATGTTATATACTGCTAAACAAGCCACTTCTGCATGCCTTAAGACGGTTGTGCCTATAGAGAAAGGATAGTACTGTAACTGTGCTGCATTTCTGCAGGATGTTGTACTGGGCAGACCGAGGGGAAGCAGCCAAGATTGAGTGCTCTTGGCTGGACGGTCAGGAGAGGAAGGTCCTAGTGGCAGACAGTCTGGGTTGGCCCACCGGTCTGTCCGTTGACTTCACCAATGGCGACAGAATCTACTGGTCCGACTCCAAGGAAAGTCGCATCGAGTCTGTTCTGCCTTCAGGAGACGATCGAAGAACTGCGGTTTACATCGGTGAGGACCACAGAATATGAGACTCTGGACTGCGTGATTTGGAAATAGAATTTTCTGCTATAAAAATGCGAGTAAAGTTGACGATACTGTGCATATTTCAACATAGACGGCAAAGATGTTTCCCAAACTGGCTCCCAATGGGATATGAATCTTCACAAGGGCAAATCCGGGCAACTACTTTGCAACCATGTCTGTAACACCTGATATGATTTTGATTTAGTGAACAAACCATTTTCCAAAAGACATTTAGTTAATTCATCAAAACTTCATTTTATGCTTGTTATTTATTTTATATATGCACATAAATCATGTGTGTGGGTCCAGACACAGTGTTTCGGAAGCATTACACTTAATATATTTTGTCAAGCAAGCATACACTAATTTATTATTACAATATATATTATAACAATAATTCACATGGTAACTTATTTTTTTGCGTTTGTCTATTCACAAGGTTTAACGAAAGGAAACAACACTGTAGTAACATGACATAAATGTAAATGGCCATATCCTTAAAGTACAGCATGCCACATCTAAATCATCTCTCAATATAAAGTACATCCTTTTAAACTTGGCAATATTTGAGCAACACACAAAGTTATTGACTAGAAAATTCCAAAGTTTCACCTCATACACTGAAATATGCTTTTGCTGAAAGTACATACATGTATACATATATATGGACATCTGAAACTACATTTTCCCCTTCAATCTTTTTTCATTTGAACTGAACATGTCACACCAGGACAAGGACTTGGACCCAATTGCACGACTTGGGAGACGAAGTGAAAAATAAACAAACTTATTTTCGAAGTGCAACAAAAAAAACACGCCTAAGACGGAAAAACTACCAACAAAAAAAAAGCTAAAGCTAACAAACAAAATCACTCTTTTGAGGGAAGCTGCAAGTTACATGAAACGAGAGGAGAGAGAAATTTCAAAATAAAACAGGAAACCATAAGACAACAGCTAAACACCACCAGCTTAATGTTCACGACATGCTATTAATTGCCATATTGATTACATTTCATTTGAACAAGAAGCTACATTTAGTTTTCTAATTATCATTACAGGTTTATAGTGAGTTACTGTATAGAAGATATGAAGATGTCCCCCCCCCTTTTTTTTTTAAACCTCAAAACCCAAAGGCATGAGTTCGATGGATGTTGACAAAGTTCACAAAGTGGAATTTTAACTTGTGAAAACCTTATAGATTGTCTTTAGTGGTATCAAAGATAAGGAATGATTAAACTATTTGAACGTTTATTTGTGTAGACGTGAGAAACCCCTTCAGCGTGAGCGTGTTCGAGGACCACGTTTACTGGAGCACTCAGGAGAAAGGCGAGGTGTTCCGCCAGGAAAAGTTTGGCCGCGGCGCAAAGACCAAGCTGCTGACTGCCGGGCCCTGGCTCACTCAGGTGTCTGTGTACCAGCAGCAGAAATACAACTCCATAGGCAGTAAGCTGAGCACACTCACTCTCTTTCACACACATTACATGTCACACACACACCATATTTACACACATTTTCTTTGTTGCTGGCATCAACTATTTTTCTTATTTCTGCAGTGAAGAATCCTTGTAAAGGAACTTGTAGCCATCTGTGTTTGTTGCGCCCGGGAGGTTACACCTGCGCCTGCCCCGAGGGCATCAGCTTCACCCCTGGCAGTAACACTGACTGTGATGCCGGTAAATAATCCAAAGCTACTAAATTACATAATGAGGAATCATGTAAAGCACTGAAGTTGTACAAATTGATGAGTAGTCTCAGTTTAATGCTTGTGTTCTTGCATGATGTTTATACTGTAATTGTAGTACAGGTTTCTTTGTTCTCCAGAGCAAATAAATGAAGAAAATACTCACAATGAAGAAGCTTAAACAATCGGAAATCTTGTTTTAATCATGAAAAAAGCTTCAAACCGCATCAATTATCAAAATAGTTGTCGATTAATTTAGTAATCAATTAATCGATTAATTGTTTCGGCTCTAGTCTGAAGTACATATAAAAGGCCTGTTTAGTTTTTTTTATTTTACATATCAGCATTAGCATTTTATGCCTTTATTGGACAAAAAAAGTGAATGCAGCAAAAGAACCTGGGTCACCGCAGAGGGCCATGGGGTACCAGCCTATACCAATGCTAACTTATACCAGCAACCTTGTGTGTAGTATATCCAAGTTCTGCCATTAAACCCACCTAAATGTTACACAGTGGAGCTTTAAACAGACATAGATTATACAAGAAACTTATCTAGTGTCTCTCAGGAACTTGAACTATCACTGAAAGATGATTTGTTCGCATGAAACATTTCAGGATTCATTCCACCGCCTACTATGCCACCGCCATGTCAGTGTCAAAATGGAGGCACGTGCTACTTTGACGACAACAAAGCTCTCTGCAGGTAAGCTTTTTATTTTCCGGTCCTTACGACCAGAAATGGAAAATGAAGACATATCCCAGTGGGTCATCATGACACATGTGTTTCCTTTGGTTCACAGATGTCCTCCAGAATGGACAGGAGACTACTGCGAGACAAACATATATACCGCGGTCGCATCCTCAAGTATAACTCATTTTATAGCTTAAAGATATTTAACACTACGTTCTTTCAAAGTCACTCTTTGTTAGTAAACGTTATCATTTAGTTCATAAACCGCTCTGTTCATGTCGCTGTGTCTCAGTTGGAATAGCAATCGGCGTGACAGTAGTGGTCGTGGTGATTCTGATGGTTCTGGTCTACGCTGCCAGGAAGAAATCAAACCTGCTGGAGACGGTGCGGGGCAACCTGCCCTCCATGCCTAAAATGCCCAGCATGCCATCGTTCCCCACCATGGCAAACTTCAGGTGAGAAAAGAAATAAGAAAGATTAGCGACTGGGGCACGAGCAGAACCCCGCAATAACCCATTACAGCGAGTTGCATACTTTTGTTTAGCACCGGAACTTGAACGAGCCAAAATGATTCCATCTTCTCAGCCATGTCTTCGTCCACCGTTTTTTGCATTTCTCAGCGCAAAATATCACACACAAAACAGCTATTACACGCCGACGCCGACAATCCACCTCCATGTCTGTTTATATTCTGAACAAATGCGAGTTTCTGTGACATCCCAGCAATGTGTGTCCTGTGTCTCCACTGGATCGTCTAATCTCTGGTCTCTGGATTTGAAAATCCTCTGGTGTGAGACAAGAGGATTTGTCATTCTCCACCTTAATTTAGTAGGATTTCATTTCTAGCAGCAGAACAGAAATGTTTTTTAAATCATATTTAAATGAATATATCAGCTAATATGTAAGTACACCAGCCTGCACACATGTAAGCTACAATAGGATTTCTATTAAGTTTGATATTATGTGATATTCTGTTTCTGTTTTTCAGGACGCGAAATGGCCCAAGACCAGAAAACGGTGAAACGAGACTGAATTCAGAACCGGTCAGAAGCTCGAAGCCCTCATTCAAATCCAACTATTTTATTAATTGCCAGTCACCTTTTGAACCTTACTTGTTAACGTACATGTTATTTACTTGCTCTGTCTTCTCTCAGGTTCCCTCTCTGTCTGTTTCCATGGTGGACCAGGACGACAATAATTTTGAGAATCCGGCGTATGAAGCTGGAGATCAACTCACTGTCAGCCGCGTGGTGCCGGTCACGTCTGCTCCTGGTGGAATAAACAAGGTCAATAAACACAAATCACTGCACTCACTCGACTCACGCTCACTTACAACATGGTGACACTTGGCTGTAGTATTTCTGCAGCAGAAAGTGAGTTTGAGGCAGACGTTGTACATTTTTCGGGTTGTTTTTGCAACGTTCAAGTGTATTTTAACAGGTAAAAAGGACTGTTAGAGGGTTTATTTTGCCAAACCATGACTGAAACAAGTGTTTTTGAAGCGGAAAAAACCTTCAAGTCACAAGGTCGCATCTGTAATCACTTTTTGGTGTAAAAGTATAAAAGAGCATTTTATCTGTTGTTCTGGCGTTTTGAGGTTCATTGGAATGAATGAGGTATAGTTTGCCAAACCATGAATGAAATTAAGTGATTTTGAGGTTGAAAAATACTTAAACTTACAAGGTAGGAGCTACAATGACTTTTTGGCCAGACTTATAAAGCACCACTTCCTTTCAACGTGGCTTTCAAAATAAGATCCTCTGACCTCGGATTTTTACCCCTTCTTATATCAAACTTTTGCCATAACGCTTAACAATACAAAGGGTTTACAGTTTATTGTTGTAAAATAAATAATGTGTTTGTGTTAGTCGACATTCTACAAGTGTCGAAAATTCAGTTTCATCAAAATAGGAACGAACAGGGGGAAGAAATGAGAGTCATGTCCTCGGAGTTCTGAATCCAAGTCTGACTCAGATTTTAATTTCAAGAAATTGGTTCCAACTTTTTTTTAAAAATGGGATTTGTAAAAGTGTTTCACACATTGGGTGAATTTAGCCACAAGAATTATCTTGTAAAATCTGTGCCTGATATCGTAGAGGAAATAGAAAATCCTTGTCAGTCAATTCAAATGTGTTATTTAACTTTGGTTTAAAATCATTCATTCAGATTAGAGTTGTTCCGATAATGCCGAAAATGCTGGTATCGCTATCGGCGAGTACTGGAGTCCAGGCACCGATCCGATACCACGTGATTTACTGGTTAGCTCCGTTAACTCTGGCACAGTTCTTCTGTGTCTTTGCCTTTTTATTTTAGTACATAACGGCTGCACTTTAATTTGTTTTTTATAATTATTCCTATATTTATTTAAGTTGCTGTTGCACTACTGTTTTTTATACTGTTCTTTTTAAAAAAAAATGGCTTCCATTTGCTGTATTCATTCATGTTTTCCAAAGGGTTTAACCTGAGCAAGGCCTTACCACAATGATAATCATATCACAGTGTCACACACAGGCATAGTATGAATTGTTTTTTTAACACACTGGTATCGGTATCAGTACTCGGTATCGGCTGATACCGACAGCACGAGTATCGGGATCGGTATCGGGAGGGAAAAAATGGTATTGGAACATCTCAAACAACAATCACCTTAAACTATACACAACACTTGAAAAGAAGTGTATTTGTTGTATTTATATTTTTCCTCATTCTTGTGATGCTGTTTTTCCTTCTCCAGGAGAACATTGATAATCCTCTGTACGCTGAAGACATTCAGGCCAGGAGCACTGCAGAGAAACCTGCTCCTACCAAAAAGGTTGGTTTCACATCCACAATGGAGCTAAGCCATTTGTTTTTTTTCACATCCCATGATTTAGGACCTTTGAATCTACATGATCAGAACACACTGATGAAACTACAGAGGATTAAATCTGATATAATGAGGTGTTTTACTGACTTTCTCCTCAGTTTGGGACTTTAAAGGGACACGTTGCCTTTTTTGAAGTGTAGAACGATGAGTCAGTGCTGACTCCCTGAGACCAGAGCCAGCCTGAGACATTAGCTCTCACTAAAAAACATGACAAATTTAAATTTTAGCCACGTAATAAAAGGCTCAGCTCATAAAATATGTGCCTGGTTAAGTCTATAATGTCTAAAGAATATGTTTGCTGCTTTAACTCTGCTGTTAAAGCAGCCTTTTCCAACAGGAAACATTAGTTTGTAAACCAAACCGTACCGTAAAAGTCCGCAGAGGATAATCTGCATTTTAGCTCACTGGGATACAGGAGCTGCTGATCCACTGCTTCCTTGTTTGTGGTTTTCTTCATGGACTTTGCTGTGGGAAAGTGACACCAACTTCAGTTTCCAGTAGGACAGGGACTTTAGACCCTGGTATGCTCGCGCGTCAGGGTCCTGTAGTATCTGACTTTACCATCGGGTGGCGGTACAAGTCTGGACGCAGGGAATAGGACCAAAGAAGAAGAGAACGATGCTACAGCTCCCTCTCTGTTTCGAGTCTAGGGGTGTCAGCCGGTGGGGCTTAATACTCCACCTACTGGTGGGGCGGAGTTTCAGTTCTGCGTGCGCTGTACATGGAGTATAGTATACCAGGGCCTTTAAGCAGGTGTAGAATGTATTGGATGAGCCTTCTAAAATCAGTTTTTAAGTGTCCATGTTTCAAGCTGGGTCTCAGTGAATGCATGCACACAGTGCTGACTGTGTGTCAGTACTTACTAAAAACCCAAACTGTCCCTTTTTTTTTTTAAACTCTTTACATTCAAGGAGGCTTTTGAGAACCCGGCGTATGACTCAGAGACAGAAGACGCTGACGTCCCTTCTGCACAACCGGCTGCAGCAGGCATACAGGTAGCCGTGGAGACGCACTGTGCCACAACAGCACATAACAAAATGCCAGAAAGTCAAACGTCTGAGGTTGATTCCTTTCATTTCTTCTTTTCGTGGCAGTTTGGAGCGAGTGGGGATGACAGTTTTGTGGCGTTCAGAAATCCTGCATATGCGGTGAGTCCACCTGTGACAGGAAGCGAGGAATGAGCGCGCCGCGGAAGTAAAACCGCGCTAATAACTACAGCGTGTACAGTCGTCATAGCACGGCTGTGCCAAACTGCTGTGACGTCTGTGTGTGACACAAACACACAAACTAGTGACTTTCAGAGGAGTTGTTTTCAGTGTAACTGAATCATTAGAATCAGGGAATTAAAAAGATGAGCTCAGTACTTCAGAGACTCCGGTCTGACACAGTCACTGGACTGAAATACAGCTGATTCGGCTCACGATCGCCGGTTTTCAGCAGTGCCGTCGCTAAATACACCAGACTCCTCTGTTAAATATTGAGATTATAGACATCTCCTTTGCTAAATGTTGCAGATTAATACACATTTTCAGGATTTTTAAGTCTTTTGAACTGATCTACAGTTCAGCATTGTTTAGTTTGATTCTTGTTTCGGACGTCGCGCTCATGACTCTTCCAGTGGCAGTCACATCTTAGTATGGGCTCATCTCGCCTGGAACCTCGTCCGAGCAGGTACCAACGAATAGAGTTGAGCCGAGCCGAGCCGTGCTAGAACTGGTATAATGGAAAATTTGTCTGTGATGCAATAGGTCGACCGGGAAATACCCAACACTAACGAGCTAAAAGGGCCAAGAAAACACAAATTAGTCAAGACGTTACACATCACACATTCACACTGTTCAACATTGCTCTAAATGCAATTTATTCATGAGGAAATCACATTTTTAAATTAAAAATGAGAACTTATCAAGAAAGAAGACTAGTACAAAGTTACTGAAGCAGCTACTGTAAGTACTTCCTTTAATCTATGTGTAAAATCAGATGTCAGTATACATGATATGTTAGAAACATTCAAACTATAAATAATAGACATTGCCGCCATTGTCCCTTTGTTTCCGAACAGGAATACTCACAAGCGCCTGCTGCTGATTCTGACGTCTAGGATTAGACCGCACCACATGTCAAGTCTGACACCTCCCTCTTGAAATAACTTCAGGAACAAATCAACCCGAATAGTTTGTACAAGAAAATGACTTTGTGTGTCACATCGTAAACGCATTGCTTTGATTTTTTTAGTGTCGCTGTTTGTGTAAAAAAGAAAGATGTTATTCTCGAGGATTTAATGTAACTCATTTGTTCAATGATGGAATGAATGAATAAAAACGTGTTTTTTATGATTATGATAAGTTTGTTGTGGATCTTTTGTTTGGAAAATGATATTAAAGTGGGGTTTGAGGCAGCAGCTCCTGTGTTCCCTTGAGCCCCATGGACTTTAGTGCAGCGGCGTTAACCGTTTGCAAACTTCAGTTTTGATCCAAAAAAGGCTGTGTTATGGTGAGTGTGGTAAACATATTCTTCAGACTGAAGCAGGTGTATCAGCTCATATAACCACACTCCTCTTAAAAAGTATTAAAAGTTGATAAATCAATTTTGGGAAAATGAAGGCCCTTAAAAAGTATTCAAAAGTCTTAATCGTTCCTTCATGAGGTATAAAATGTTGTCCACATAGAGTTTGACTTCTAAAAATATGCATGAATGTATTTATTTTCCTCCCCACGTTTGTTGAAAACAACGATGCACAGACATGCTCGCCCTGCAAGATCGGCTCAGGGCCGCGCGCACATGTGACGTTACGCATCTTGCGGCGCGAAAATAAACTCCAAAATCATCAGACATGGGGAAAATGTAAGTTTGCCGACTCCTGGTTGGAGATCCCTGAATTTCAGCGATGGCTGAAGCCTGTTGCTGTAAGTACTAAAAATTAAATACTAAAATATTAAAGAAAGAGAAGAACCCTTCTGCTAGAGGCTGCAGTACCACTAAAAGAGAAGGAGGGCGACAGAGAGCAGGACTGTAGCTAAACCAGCTCTGTGTGAAGCCTGTTGCTGAGAGCTTTCTGTAAATATTGCAGAAAGAAGTTAGATTGTGCTCAGATTTAATTGCAAACTAAGTTAAATATGTGTTGTCGATTACAACTTGAAGTGGTGATAAGGTCTTAAAATATTTTGAGAAGGTCTTGAAAGGTATTGAAATCAACATCAGGATTCCTGCATGTACCCTCTAAAACATGGAATATCCCTTTTAAAACTGCGAAAATCCTCATTGTGTTTGCTTTTATTTAGTCGACGTAATTTCACTGGAAAATATCCACTGTACGCGTTACTTTAGATGAGACTTAGACTCTGAGCTTGTGACGCTGAACGCTTATCTGATGAAGCACCAGCTCCAGCTCGTCTGTCATGTGACGCTGGGCAGGTGCACACATCACAAGAGGATCTGTCAACACCAGTGTAATACACTCACTCATCACAGATTACCATTACCGTATCTGGTCCACTTAACTGGGATGCTTTGTCATCGTCCATTTAATCGCACACACACACACACACACACACACTTCACCACGTGTGAACACCTCAAGGTCAAAACAGTGAGAGGAGAAGGAGAAGGCAGAAAGGGGAAATGAACAAGTGGATGAAAGGAAGCGAGAGGGGAAGGAGGGATGTAAAGGGGAGTGGTCAGTCTGTCTCTAATTGTTTTTCACCCCATAATTTCACCACAGGGCGTTTTTTTGTCCATCAGCCAAAACACACACTTGTTCCATTCCCTGAGGTGCACACGCGCGGAGGGAGGGCAGGATGGATGTGAGAGGGGCGGAGCCAAGTGGTATGTCGCATATGTGCTCACAGTGCAGCCTTCATAGGCGGATTCGTTAAAGGGCCAGTGTGTACAGTGTTAGCAGAAATCTAATATACCTTCACTAAGTATGTTGTTATTCATTAAAATGTGGCTTATTGAGTTGGCAGAGAACACCCTGGATATTTGTTAAGGTAAGAAAATGAAGTAGAGAAGACGAACAGAAAGAAGAGCAGCTTCCTGCTGTGAGGCTGCAGTACCACTCTACATTGACTGTAGGTGTGAGAGTGGATGGTTGTTTGTCTCTATGTGTGACCCTGTGATCCCACCTTTCGCTGGGACCGTCATGTGGAGGATGAAGCGGTAGAACACGGGTGTCAAACTCAAGTTATTTCAGGGGTCATTTGATCTCAAGGGGGCCGGACCAAGAGCAAGAGCTCCACATTTTTACAAAACAATAAAAACCTGACATTTCCTGAGAAAAACGAGTACAATTTGGAGAATATTATGCTCAATTTGCCATTTACACATGTGCAACTTACAGATCACAGTGGATTTATAAAGGCACACAACATTTAGGCACAGGAATTTGGAACTGAGAAATATAGTATTTCAAAGAATCTTATCATAATGTCAATTTTCACAAATTCGTCCTGTGTGCCGGATTGGACCTTCTGGTGGGCCGGTTCTGGCCCACCGGCCGTACGTTTGACACCCAGTATGACATTTTATGGTGACTCCTTCAGTCAGGGTGGGAAAATGTTCCCTTTTGTCACTTTACAGGGACTTTCATGAGCTCTCATTAAGTCTACATTTTGGTAAATCACTCATCAATCTCTTGTGTATCATTCACACGAGGCACACGTTGCTATTTGCTCTTCTATTTTGCTTTACAATGTCGTTTGAAAAAAAAGAATTGTTCATCCGCCCCAATGTGAACGGATCTGTTCTGAACTGGAATTGAACACTGGCTGCTGGTGAGAGGGTGTGAATGTTCCATGCCTTGTTAGAGCTTTACAGGGTGCACATGAAGGCAGCACACACACACACACACAGGGACAGAGAGGAGGGGGAAGGGGAGGCTCATTCACAGAGCTGTAGATTGAGGAATAATAGCTGATGTAGAGATAGAGAGAGAGAGAGAGAGAGGGGCAGACTGGTGTTGTCTGGTGTGGAGAGAGGCAGACAACAGAGGAACAACACAGACTGAGAGGAGCCTCACCAAGGTAAGGATGCTGTGCCATGTTCACCTCTTTAACCATTCACATTGTTTTCACTGTGTGTGTGTGTGTGAGGAGATTAACTGATCTTGACTCTAATCCAGAATAAACATGCTTTATTCTGTCTGTGAAGTCCATGTCTTTGAAGGCTTTTAATGAATGGAGGATTACTGTTGTGTTGTGTTTGTGTGTGTGGGTAAAAACCATGTGGAGGTTTTTTGTTTGTTTTTCTGGGCTGCACATTAAAGGGGTAGTTCAGGGTTTTTTTATTTTTATTTAAGTGTGATTGTAAAGGGAATTAACACGTTGTCAGCTCTGACTGTGCTGTGAAAGCCACCTGTGCTGATATTTATATATTTATATAGCGCTTTTCTCGTCCTGATGATCACTCAAGGCTGCTTCACGCTACAGTTTTGCCATTCACCCATTCACTCACACTTTCATACAGCACGTCTATGTGCAGCGCATGTTTTTCTATCACTCATCTTTCGTACCCACTCACACGCTTCATTTAAGTGACGTACCACAACAAAACCTACACTGGTGACAAGGTGTGGATAATAGAGAAGTTTCTGAGGGGCAAAAAGAAAACTGTGCAATTAACAACAAGCCAACGTCAGCCGAACGGGAACAATGATTCACGACGACCAAAATCCACAAAACCCAAGAGGGGACAGCATTTGTATTGTTACAAAACAAAAACAATTCATTGCACAGCAAATGATTGATATTTGTAAAGTATTCTTTGTCATACAAATGTATTTATTGTTTTAAAAAATGACGCTATTATAGTTATAATTGCACAATTCATATTTATTGCTTTCTCACAAAGCAATATTGAGGTTATTTGTATCGCTAAAGCAAAAATGTCACGGGGCCCCCGGGAAATTTCTGCCTCCAAAGGGGGGCCCCGACAGAAAACGTTTGGGAACCACTGCCCTAAATGTCCATAATCAGTCCCAATAAGTTGGAATGGCTAATTAATAACCCTTGTGTCCCTTTAAATGAGGCTCAAATCACCTGACCATTAGATTATAATGTGAATAACAGAGCTGCAACTAACGATTATTATCATGACACATTTAACAAAGAAAAGAAGGAAGATATTTCTCACCTTGGGGGAAACTGAGGTTGGGAAGCACAATATTTCAAAATACTACCCCTATTCTAGTAATACAAAGCTAAATGCTAATCAGTGAAGTTACACACTGGACCTTTGAGTGATGACAATAAGCGCACTCTCCCTCTGTTGGAGTAAAAATAAGGGATGAAGCTGATCAATAAGAAAGCAGCAGTGCGTGGCGACCTGAGGGGGAGTCGGCTGACGGCACAGGCCTGTAGCCGCCTCCTGGTCACGCTGTGGCTCGGCGGCAGGGCGGGACAGCCTCGCTCTTATGGCTTTTATTGGCTTTGAGGGGAAGCAGCAGGAACGAGCAGCTTCCGTGAAGGTCACTTAAAGTCTGTGATATCTTAAGAACATGTTTGCTGCTTTATGTCACAGTTAGACTGCCTTTTCTTAGAATGTATGTTTGTCACTTCCTGTTGCAAACTCCATAGAGAAAAGCTGTGTTTTTAACTCACTGGGAAACAGTAGCTACTGGTTTATAATGCTGCCTTTTTAGTAAGTTTGTGTCACGGATGTAAATCTCAACAGAGGATTTCAAACAGCAAAGTCACAAAATAACACATTTTAACTCAACACCTCCTGTGTGCCGTGAGGTAAAATCGCTCATTTTCTCTATGGACTTTGGTGTGGGAGAGTTAGTGGTTTACAAAACAACACAATCTTCCAGTTGGAAAAGGCTGTTTCATGGCGAGATAAAGCAAAAAATGATTTCATCATTCATATTGAAACGTTACACATAATATTTTTGAACGAAAACATAAAAAGCAAACCCACATTCTTGTTGTTTTAACCGGAATGATCCTTTATGACATGCAAGTATAACACTGTTAAATCTCTACTGTTCTACTAGAAATCATCCCAAATGAGGATTCACCGTAAATCTTCTGTGGGCTTGTTACTCTGGATTAGATTGTAATACGACTGCAAAATGTACAGTCAGATATTGTAATGAAATCTCTCATATCCAAACATGTCAGGTCAGTCATGTGGGTGACGTCATGGAGAGGGAGAGAGGGAGAGAGAGGGGGTGGGCAGATGGCGTCAGCAGGCTGGTGACCTCACCCCTTTTTGTCTCCCTCTCGGGACCTATCCACCAGCATATGTGTGTGTACTTGCATTTGTTACCTCTTTAGGACCTTTTCGGGCAGAAAAGCTGACCTTGTCAGGACCAGTGTGTGTGTGTGTGCGTGTGTGTGTTGACCGTAGCTTTCCATGCACAGTTAAGTCGACTATACGCCACTTCACTGGACTACTGTCCTTGACCCATTATTTAAGTACTGGCAAAGAAATCAATGAATTGAATGAAGTGTATAATCAACCAGTAAATCCATGTTTATTTATTTATCAGGGACAACGCAATGAGACAACGTGGACATTAAGTGCATCTGATGTACTACTTGTAAGTTTTCAGCTTCCATCCCTGGTCAGTTGGTACCATGTTGAGCACCATTCCATATCTTTAATTTTGTTTTTTACCATCGCTGTAGTTTTCTTCTTCTTCTGTTTACTAGCAAAAGTCAAAGCAAGGAGGAGTCAAAGCAAGGAGGTGGGAACTGTTGAACATTCACAGAACATCAGTTTGGCTCCAGTTTAAACGTATACATACATACATGCATACATACGCAGGGCCGGCCCAAACCTTTATGGGGCCCTAAGCCGAATGTGATTTGGGAGCTCTCGGAGTAACCGGTAACGTTGTCTCTTATTGATACATATGTTACACTTCCGATTCATTTCAGTTGTCTTATTTACTGGAATGTTGAGTGCAACTCTTTTTTTGTCTCAAAACAAGAACGAGCAGATTTAGAAACAGCTTTTTTCCAGAAGCAGTGACTGTCATAAACAGTCACAAACATCACAAGAAAACACGTTCATCAAGGCACTGCACTTTTATTATTGGTTATTTATTTTTTTTTAACTGCTACTATTTATATTTGTAATGTTTATGCTGATTGTTGTTTTTATGTGTGGCTAAGCACTTTATTGGAGCAGCGCTCCAATTTTGTTGTATTTTTAATGCAGTGACAATAAAGGCATTCTATTCTATTCTATTCCATTCAGTAAAATCACAAATGTGGCCTAGCATTAATTCACACTTTCATATTCAAAGTGAAACACTAAGTGTTTTGATATTGAACTTGAATTAAACAACTAAACCTGTTTCTTTTTATTTAGAACATCCATCCATTCATCCATTCATCTTCTACCCCTTTATCCTCCACATGAGGGTCGCGGGTCTAAAGTAACTAGATTTTGTATAATGTATAATTTTTTTTTTGCTTATTTTAACCATAAAAGGACCAGAAAATGTCCTGTAACTGTGCTTTTGTCCATTTTCCAATATCTGGCAGTTATTTACAATTTACTGCATGTTAAAATACTGTTTTAACAATTCAAAATGAAGAAACACAAAAAGGTTTTATTTAGAAAAATGCTGCAGTTGTTTGAAATTTGAACAGTACACAGTAAAACATATTTACAATAGCATTGAGTCTTTGTGGAAACTATATCTACGGGTGTTCTTTCCTCTGTCTCCTCTATGGCGACATAAACGCTTATTCTCCGGCTTGTGAAATGACCATAATAAGCACACGTTGGCTTTGACGTGTAACTTCTCTAATGATTTTTCTTGTTTTTGTTAAAGGTTGAAATTAAGATTAGATGTAACCAACCCACCAGTATGGCAGCCACCCTGACTTTTTCTTGTGCTACATAATAATAATAATAATAATAATAATAATACATCGTAAGAGACTGGTGTATATAAGGCAGTGTTCTACGCTGCAGTCATGGCTGACTATTGGGTAAAAAGAATGTAATTGCAGTTTGTCTGACTGATTTGAGTTTGTGGTCGCGCCTCAGTTCAACATTTAGAGTGTTGCAGTTTTGAAACAGGATGGAGATTTATCACGACTTTACTCTGATGCAAGTGATGAGAGCTTGATATGAAGTATTTGTAGCATGTACAGTACGTATTGCATTTTTTGGCATAAAACAGGAAACATTTTAACGATTAAATTGCAGCCAATTCAAATTATAGTTTCCTTAAAACAGAAGCTCTGGTGGGTTTTTTTCTCATATCCAGACTGAAAAACTAATGAGGTGCAAATGTTTTTTTTATTTACATTTTTTTCCAGCTGTCTGAACCCCAGAGACAAATCTCTATCTGTCCAAACATGTACTTGACGATCACTGAGACGTCTGTCTGAAAGCTCACAGTTTGTCTTCCTCGTCTGCCGCTCTTCACTTCCTCACCCGAGCGATTGTGCTCGTAGAAATCCTCTGATGTACGCAGTCGTCTTAAATCAAGGGAGCTGGATAATTCCACCATATGGAACCTTAAGTATTTAGACGATAGTGTCAGTCAGCGAGAGAAAAACACAAAGATGTTGCTTTTAATCTCTTGTGATTGGAGAGAGGGAGGGAGGGAGGGAGGGAGGGAGGAAAGGATGGAGAAAAAAGGTCAGGGACATGTGCAGGAAAGAGGGTTAGAGGACTTCACAAGGCTATTATAGGCATGATATGATAGAGACATGTTCCGCCATGATTATCTTCACTGAATCAACTGGGATTCATGATATAGTTGTGATGTTTGTGTGCTTTTAACTCTTAAAATGGCTCTAAATAAGTAATAACATCATTATCATCATCATCATCGTGAGGTCATAGAAAGAAAGATGTAAAGATGCAGGCGCCCTCTTGTGGCATAAATCACTATTGGCGCTTTTCCACTACCCAGTTCCAGCACGGCACGGCACGGCTCTATGCGGTTTGGTATGGTCTTCCATTAGTGTAGTACCTCCTCAACATGGGCGGAGTCATCATGACACTGCCGTGACCCGCACGACACACACTAACTAGTGACTTGTTAAAGCAGTTGCTTGCGGTGCATCTTTCAATAGATTTGTCACTAAATACAACAGACTCCTCTGTTAAATGTTGGAGATTAACGCATATTTTCAGGATGTAGTTTATATGAAATAAAATACCTTTTGTTACCTTTTGTCTGAGTTCTAGTCAGAAGCATATACAACCTTTATTTCTATAGCAGCTTCAACAGAAAAGTCAGCCAGAGCGTGTATTTGTATTTTGAAGCAGAAACTTATTAATAATATTAATAAGTATATATTTTCCCATCGGAATAACTAGAGAATATGCATTTGTCATCGTCACGGTTACCAAGCAGCTCACTTAGAGATCAAAGGGACGCGTCAGAATGTCTTTCATTTTGAAAGAATGATGTCATCAAGAAAAGTGTGATAGTACGGAGGATTAGTTATGCCAGCGTGCCGCAAAACAACTCCAAACGATGGGGGCAGCGAAGGACCTCGCAATGTACGGCCTGCCAGAAGTTAGTAGAAGAACTACCAGCGGCCGTAAAACAGAAGTACCACTACCTTGAAGAAAAGGTTGTCTTCTGTGCACGAAAGAAGACAAACTTTCAGGTAAGGCATGCACTTTACAGATGTTTTATTTCATATTTTACAGTTTATTTATTTTTTTATTTCATTTTATCAAAACTCTGGGTCAGATTGTGCAGCAAAGTTTGGCCAAAAAATGAATTTCAACATGCCACTCTGGTCTTTCTGTGACTCAACTAGTGTTCCAATCTTTTTTCCCTCTGCTTCTGCCACAGCCATGGCGGGAGTTTGGTATATTTTAACGGATACTGACGCTCCCAGTGAGAACTTCAGTTCCTGTTTCAGCACCACACACAGTACTGTACTGAGTGGAGTCCCATTTGGAGGAGTGCCAGTTGTGTTCCTGCTCTATCTTGGTGTCTTTCTGGTAAGTATACAAATTAATATAAACATCCTTTAACCCCAGCTGTGTACTGTATATTTTTCTGTCTCGTTGTCGTCTAAAGAACATGTGATCAAGTTTAAAGAGAGCACAAGAAAGGCAGTAATGAGCTATGACGTCTTCTCTCGTCTACCGCAGGTCATCGGGCTCATCTTCTCTGTTCTGAAGAAAGTGTCCGACCACTGGCGAATTGCACACTTTGCAGACGAAGCTGGACGCGAAGTGTGAGTTCACAACGTGACAGACTGCGGCTCGAGCCGAGTGTGGTGGACTCGACTGATCAAGCTGACACTCAACTTTGTGTTTCAGGTTCACTGAGGTGACACCACAACCCGCTGAATACATTCCACCAGTGGAAGACGCACGTGAAAGGGTATGTAAACCGTTTTTATTTTATACTATTGATACTCATTCGAATGCTGTTGTGTAACTAAAGCACCTTCTTCAGGTGTAAACCAGTGTATCTAGTAATGCCCATACACACTAGTAAGTTACAGTATTTGCAAATCTATATGGAAATTACACATACACATACTCCCTCTCTTGTCAAACACCAGCTATTTAAAGCGCCATGAGAGTGACTCCTTGTTTCAGAGATAGAACGTGTCAGGGTATGAATTCAACTTTAACTTTTTAACAGGGGCTTATGTTTCAGGAGCATTCTGGATCATTTCTAGGGTAACTTTATTTTATTTCTTCACAGTTCTACTAGCAAATTTAAGACTTTTTAAGAGTTTACAGACCTCAGATTGCTCGGTGGCCATTTTCAACTCTAATTTATGTTGGCTATTTGAAGGCCTAGTCATTTGTGGGGGACAAATTCATATAACTCTAATATATTCTATTCTATCTATTCCATATACGTGCTCCGTGTAGCACACTTGGGTAGCCTGTCATTCAAACTGACTGATATCGTTAACACTGTAAATATGATGAACACAAAGGCATGTATGATTTTGGTATGACCACAATGAATGTTAGTGCAATGAAAATATATGTGTTTTTTTTTAGGGATACATATCGTGGCTGGCTTACTTCCTAACCTTTACGTAAGTGTCTCTGGTTTGATTCCTCTTTTGTTGGTCACTGGTTTTTTTTTGTTGTTTTTTTACTTATAACATGTCTTTGTTTGTCATAGTGTGTTTCCATTCATTTTATTTATACGTGTGTTGTGTCTTTTTCTCCGTCTCAGTGAGGAAGAAATCAGGGAAAAATGTGGCCCAGATGGTATCAATTACCTGTCCTTTCAGCTTCACCTGATCATCGCGCTAGTCATCATGACATTCTTCGCCTTGACAATCATACTGCCTGTCAACATTAATGGAGACCTGCTCGGTGTGTTTGATATTACAATACACACTTTTGTTCCTTACATTTTAACTTAGGAAACAAACGACTGTTTTCCTCTTTCAGGCGATAGCCCACTGATTTTTGGAAGGACGACTGTTGCAAATATTCCAAGGAGGTACAGTAACTGCTGTGTAAAAGTATGACGTATATATGAGCCAATTCTCTCTTTGTTGAGGCCTGTTATTTTTGCACCCAGGAACAAAGTGATTTGGCTGCACACAATGGTTCCAGTTTTGCACCTTTTCCTGATCATTTTTCTGCTGCAGTCTCACACATCAAAAATTACAGAAAGTGACATAGTAAGTGTTTTTGTTTGTTTGTTTAAACTATTCAAAGGGATGCATGGCTGCATGAGATACAAGCAATGTTTACATGTGCACAATGTCTTCATTGTTGGAATGTGCAATTCCATCATTTGCATGGACGCACAATTAAGTGAAAGTGGCGCGTGTACACAAGCGTCCAGTGTTCAGTCGGAATGGACTGTTTTATTCCAATTACTTGTGTCCATGTAAACAAGAACTCACTTTTAGACTGGATTGTTATTTTCTGATGTCACAGATACATATGTATATATATATATACATATATATAATAAGTCATAGCATATTAATGTTTAATCAAACTAAATAGACGTCTTGTCGCTTTCTCTTTATAGATCAAAAACACTTTGATGATGTCCTCGGTTCCTAAAACAGCAACAAAAGAGGACATTGAGGCCCATTTTAAGTGAGTTTTCATAAAGCTTTCATAACGTTGGTTTTAAGTAGGGCTGTCAAAAGATCTCACATTTTGAAATGTTGTTATTGAACGTTATTGATTAATCACAATTTAAAGTGACCACTGTTAAATCGTATCTTTCTACACATAGAACGTTGTGATTTCAAAGAGACTCAGGCCTATCAAGTGCCAACAAAGCACGGATGACTACCATCCTGTAGGCAACAAGAACATGTGTTAACATCACAACAACAAAAAAGTGTCAGGGTAGGGTAGAGGTCTCCGGGCAGCTGCCAGCATATTGCGGATACTATCTGTGCCGCGTACTTTCCACTCGTTGGCAATGTGGAGGAATTCCTCTGCGCAGGTCTCAGCAATTAGTCGCACCGATTTTTTGACAGTCAAGGCAAAAGATCGCAACTTCCAGTCATTGTTCACAAATTGTGTCGTGACAACAAGGTAACTTTTGTCGCCCAAAAAAAATCCCTGACCTCTCTCCATCTTCAGCTACCATCTCTCCTATCTGACTGACTGCAGGCCAGTGACTGCTTTGCTCTCGGCTTTCATGTCAGAGTAAACACACTTGCGTTAACTGCGTTGAATTATTTGATCGCACTAATTTCGGCTGTATGTATCGCAACGATTAATGCGTTAACTTTGGCAGCCCTAGCTAAGTCACTGTGGTCACATGTTACCACAATAGCCACCTGCTCCACTTCTTATTGTCAGTGTTGTTTTCGTACAGTGAGGCGTACCCTTCCTGTCACGTGTCTGCTGTGTCCCTGGGCCACAATGTCACCAAGCTCATGCAACTTCATATAGAAAGGTAAGAAATCAGATGTTGTTGGCGCAGTGGTAAAGAGGGTCATCTTTCAGCCTCAGGGTTGTGGGTTCAATCTACCCCCAAGACTAAAATTTCCATTGGCTATGATAGAAAGAGCACGTCTATGAAAAAGCCAGTTGTTTCCCTCCAGGTTCTTGTAAACGTTCAGTAACTGAGGATGTCAGAATACCGCAGGTCTGGAATAATGTTTCCAAACTCGTAGAAAGCACGTCAGGGGCATTATAAGGATCACATATATTCAGTCTGTCAAGTTCTGTGAGATATAGGTCAATCTCTGTTTGGATTTAAAGAAGGGTTGACCCCAGCGCCTCTTCAATCTTGCTCTATTTATGCCGGGATCAGGCGACATGAATTGCACCTGATTATGAATGTTGGGAACAGATGTGTAGTGTAACATAAATGAGGAACAGAGATTTTGTTCATAATCCCCCAGGGTTCGATTGGTAAAACACCTGCACTACTACAGGCATCTCCAAAAGACAACAGGAATCCGTGAGATGATTAACCCCTATTTGTTAGGAAGAGTCCTTGTGTGCCTCGAGCATCAGAAGGTGAGATGGAATGATTATGATTTATAATAAAAGTCCATTGAGCTAAATTAAACCTTTTATCATGATTCTTTTTTATCTAGGTGGACGCCATAAATCACTACCGCATTAAACATTTCGAGGTGCTGGAAAAGATACAGAAAGAAGCAGAGAAGGTGCCACAGAACCCACTGGGGATCGCCTTTGTCACTCTGAAGAACGAGACTATGGCCAATTAGTGAGTCTTTTCTTGTTCTAGCTATCTATAAATGCAAGGAACATCTGTCTGTCTGACTGTTAGTGGCACAGCTGTCTAGCGGTGTGCTTGGTAAGCTTCAGTCTTGGCAGGTGACCTACTATGGGCATCGAGTGATGTTTTTCTGTCGCCCAATCAGCTGACTGTCATGGGTGGAGCCAGTTTAGCTCTACCTGGATGGTATCATATCAGTTTACTTAGGGTGGCAGCGGTGAGGGCTGGTTATTTTTGGTACCATTCCTAATGGAAATACACAAAAACAGAGCTAACTTTGACGATGTTTGGATAAAAGAATGCAGGAGATACTGGTAGAAATGTGACAGCTATATTGCTAAACTGCTTCTGCCCCATCAAAAATAAGGCTGGAAAAAGCAGCAATAGGGTCTGTAATATTTGATTAAACACCTGAAACAGAGGATGAGAAGGCTCCAAAACAAAGGAGCCACATAAGACATCCTGGAGGCAGCAGAGAAGGCCTCCAGGTGGCTGTGGATCCAGAGGGGAGAGGGATCCATGGTTGAACACAGGGACTGATCACTCCTGTGATCACGGTGTCTGCTGACGAAAGACCCTAAACACACAATGACCCTGGATTCATGTCCAAGCCAGTCTAGAGTAATACTATTAATAATAGTAACAGCACCACCTGACTGGATCCTCGATCCTCGCAATGGTGGCCATCGCAACTGTGCGCTGCTGTTAACTCAGGAAACTGGACAGACACTCTTCCTCATCTGTCTTTGATCTTGGTTGCTATGGCTACTGTGGTATGAGAATTAGAATTGCTTATTTTTTACATTTGTGATAGTGTATTTAACCTCTTAACCCATCCTTTTTTCATGTGAGCAGCACTTGACCTGGGCCCTCTGGTTACAAGTCCAATTCCTTTTCCTTAGATGAAAGTATGAGACTGATGTGAAAGACCACCAAATTCAAAATGGCCAGGACTTAGAATACGTCTCCAATATACTTTTGTGCTCTTACAGGCCTTATACTTATGCCTGTATACTGTTTCCATTCTCAGTTTTGTGTTAATTTCAAACCTTTGTATCGCAAACTCCCGCCAGCATTCTGAAGAACTTCAATGCACTCAGGCTGGACAGCATATTTGTTGGAAGGCAGCCCGAACGTTCATCCCAAAGTCGTAAGCTGAAGGTGAACAGTTGGAGTGTCAGCATTGCTCCTCATCCTCAAGATCTGAACTGGTAAGACACCAGCCAACCAACCAAGTGTCCTTGAAAATGCCATTAAATCTAATGATGTGTTACCAAACATCGTCATCTGTTTTCCTCTGTCTTAACCTAAATACGAACAAAACATCTTTTTGAACGGGGCTGCTCATCATTTTTTTTCTGTTTATCCCATCACGCAGGGCAAATCTGTCAGTGCAGGGCCTTTCCTGGTTCGTGCGCAATGTTGTGCTCAACTTCTTCCTGTTCTTTTTGCTCACCTTCCTCACGACTCCCAGCATCATTTTGAACACCATCGACAAGTTAGACGTGACTAAGACCATCGAGGAACTCCAAGTGAGACTCAAACATGCGCTCACTCAAATTCTGTCATTTTTCCAAGTATTTGACTGACCGTTTTTTTGTTTTCAACCCCAGAGTCCCATCGTCAGTGAGTTCTTCCCTACTCTCCTGATGTGCATTTTCTCATCAGGGCTGCCCACTTTAGTTCATTATTCCACAAGATATGAAGGACACTGGAGCCGGTATGACACTCACAATACTCACCTGTTATGAATGGCTGCCACCATACATGCACATTGTATTTTTTAATTTGTAAGCATAGACACGTTGCCATTACCAAAAGGAAATCATGTGGCAATCAGTGTTTTAGTACTAGTGTCTTTAATGAGTCCTGAGGACGCGTTACATTAATGCAGCTCAGGCATTTAAGATACATTAAAGGCGACATAGACCGGAAGCTCCAATTAACGCTGCGTTTGTGTGTGAAACCCTAAAGTTTCAGAACAAACAGTTCAGCCACTGCTGAGAAAATAGGGTTTTATTGTTTTCCTGGGCTCTGCAAAGCGGATCGGCACTTCCTTAATTTGATGTCGTCATCAAAAATCCTCACCACCGTAGCGCCTCCTGGTGCGGGCACTAGTCCGGGCACATCCGGTTGCGTACATTCAGAAGAAGAAGAACTACTCTCGTTGTAGCTGCTGAGATGCAGAGCATCCACCGTGCCAGAGGGGGAGCTGTGTATCTGAGAGCTGGCCTATCTATTACGTCACTTCCAGGTACCTGGCCAATCACAGGACAGTGGGAAAGCTCTCGTTGGCTGGCCAATCACAACACAGTCCACGTTCTGGGGGTGTGGTTTTGGTCTGAAACAGCGCGGCTGACGAGAGCGTCAGTGAGGAGATATTTTGATCGGCTCGTTTGCAGCGATTAGGAGGTTTTTAATCATGAAAACAAGTTAATATATGTAAGTAGACCTCCATAACTAACATATATGTGTGATACAAGCATTCTATGTCGCCTTTAATGCACATAATGCATTCCCTAGCCCATTACCCTCACACTTATCCCAACCCTTATCCTTAAACCACGTCTTAACCTCCAAAAAGCCCTTTAAAGGGTTGACAGAGTGTGAGGACCAGCCACAATGTCGTCACTCCCTATGGTTTATATGTTTTGTTGCTCCTCACAAACAAACACATACAAGAGCACGCTCACACACACAGGAACATGTTTTAATCCCATGTCTCTTCCAGTTCCAGTGAGCAGGTGTTCATGTTGCGCAAACTCTACTTTTTCCTGATCTTCATGGTGCTGATCCTCCCCTCACTCGGACTGACAAGGTATTAGATTATTGTCTTGTTTTGAGATATTTCAGTTTCCATTGTCACAGAACTAATGCTGAAAAAAAGACTCCAAGGGTTTTATTGCCGTGAATCTCAAAATATTGTTAGTTGTTGTTCTTCTGTGACCCATTGACTGTCCAGTCTTTATGAAATGGTTCACACCCTGGGAGCTGCTAAGATGACTGAAGTCGCTGCAGCTTCACTGAATGAATCAACACATTAAACAGAGAGGAATAAAATAAACAGTTCTTTCATATTATGTTCAGACTGAATATGTTCCTTTCCAACTTTTCTATTTTGTCCTTTCAGCCTGTCAGTGTTTCTCCGCTGGACACTTGACACCAAGTTTTTCTCACAAGCAAAACTTAGGTTTGAGTAAGTATTTCATCTTTTCTTGCGTTTTCAATAAAATATGGACATTATTATATTATTGATGCAACAAAATGAAATGATTGTCCCAAGTTGTTTAAAAGAGGTCAAAGACTTAATCGTTAATCTTAAATGTTTTCCTTTCCTCCTCCTCCTTATTCCAGGTGTGTGTTTTTGCCCGACCAAGGTGCATTTTTTGTAAACTACGTGATCGCAGAAGCCCTGGTGGGCTCCGGGATGGAGTGGCTGCGGCTGCCGCAGTTGGTGCTGTACAACATCAAGATGGCGTTAGCCGACTCTGACGCCGGAAGGAAATATGTCAAAGAGGTTTGTAGTATGTGAGTGTGTGTGTGTGTGTGTGTGTTTAAGTACAGTATATCTTATAGCCATCATATGAAGGCATGTGTTTTAGTATATGCAACAAAGGCCTGTAAATAGCTGGACAATATGTTGTTCACTTTTAATGAAATAGACATTGATGAAATGTTATATTAAATATATTTTGGTAAAGATTTATAAAGTGATCAAACAGGTTTTTTGAAGCAAGGTTGAGTCGTAGACCTGAGTGTGCATCCCTGAAATATTCCTTTGTTTGGAGATGACTTTTATAAGTAACATGACTTGTTCTTCCAGAATCAGGCCTACGAGTTTCCATACGGTCCGGCGTATGGGTGGAACCTCTGTGTGTTCACTGTCGTCATGGCTTATGGCGTCATTTGCCCCATCATTATGCCGTTTGGTGAGAAGTAGTGAGCACAGACACTCATCATCATACCCTTGTGCAGAGCTGGCCCAAGGCATAAGCGAACTAAAGCCCCTTTTCCACACCTCGACTCGCCTTGGCGCGGTTATTATTAATCAAGCCGAACAATGCTGAACTGTAGATCAGTTAAAAAGATTTAAGAATCCAAAAAATGTGGGTTAATCTCCAACATTTAGCAAAGGAAATGTCTAAAATCTCATCGTTTAACAGAGGAGTCTGGTGTATTTAGCGACAACACTGCTGACCACGACTGTCGCGTGTCAGACGGAGTCTGTGCTGCGGTCATGGAGGAACTGAACAATATATTATATAGTAAATAATAAATAGATTTCAGTTACACTGAAAACTGCTTTACAAGTCACTCGTTTGTGTGTGTCGCCGCCGTTTTATGACTCCGCCCACATTGAGAAGGTACTATTTTGTAGTGGAAAACCAACCTAAACCGTGTAGCGATGAGGCGAGGTGAGCTGGACCATGTAGTGGAAACACAGCTGGAGCCCCAGTAGTGTGTGGATAAAAACAGCATTTTAACATATTAAAGAAATGTAGATATCTATATCTAAAATAGTGTTGAGCTTTTTTTTCATTTTGTAGGTGAAGATTATGTTTTAAAACCCAAAGTCTAGATTTTAAACTTTTAAAGTTCTGTATCATTACACCTAGTGCTTCACTTTGAATATGAAATAGCAAATTAATAAGAGGCCACTTTTGTGATTTTACTGCAAGTGTGACACTCATTTAGTGTAAATAACACTAAACAACTACATTTAATGTAATTTATAGTGTTACATTTCTATCATAATAATCAACCCCCGGCTGCTCTGAGGTGGTGGGAGGGGGGCCCCTTGGGCCGGCACTGCCCTTGTGCAACATGTACCTCTTGATTGTGTGATGTGTAAGACATACATATGACTGTCCTGTGTGTTTGACCCTGTCAGGTCTCCTGTACATGCTCATCAGACACCTGGTGGACAAATTCAACCTGTGCTACGCCTACCGGCAAGGTCGCCTTGACTGCCAGGTCCACCAGGCAGCTGTCAATCAAGCTCTGGCTGCGCCTATCATCAGCATCATATGGCTGTATTACTTATCCGTTCTCAGAACAAGTAAGAGAGGACAACTACACTGTTCACCTCTATATTATAATACTGTACTGTCTGTGTGTAGTGGCACACTGCTACACAACCTAACACAACCTTGAACTCTAACTGCTGCTGATGTTGTTGTCGTTTCAGGTTTGAAGGCCCCGACATCTTTATTCATCCTGGTGATCCTGGTGTTCACTGTCTTCATCTGCATTGGCCACACCTGCTTTGGTTATTTCAAATACCTCAGTCCACACAAGTACAAGGTGAGCGTTTGCGTCTGGGTGTCGTTGTCATCTCTCAGAGTGAGTGACTTGTGATGGAGCTTTTGTTGTTTTTACAGGTGGTAGACCTGGGCCAGGACAAAGCCGAGGAAGCCCCAGAGGTACTGTTGTTGTTATTTACATAGATATACATGTAAATATATATCCATTCTATGTATTTAGTTCCATTTACTGTCATTTTAATTTATAGTTCTCAGAAGTTTTATGCCTTTTTTTAAAATGTACATGGACAAATCTGCCATATAAAAGACTATTATTGATTTATTTATTTGTACCTTCTGGGGTACCACTCACTTACCAATCATTTATGTTGATATTTAAGTTTGAATGGCGAACAAAAAAAGGCATAGATGTTATCTTTTGAAGTGCAGTACAAAAATACACTCTCCCTTTATATTTGCTGTATATTTTTAATTCATGCTACTTTTCTTGAATATTGCATGAAACACATCTTTGGAAATCATTTAAATGCATGAAAATGTTACAAGTAATGTGTGTTTCCAGAACTCATCTCTCTCTCTCTCTCTCTGTTATGAATTATCTACAGGCCTTTGTTCCCAAAGAACTTGATCCGAATTCATATATGGACGAGGAGGAAAACATGGTGGACATATATGACCTGTTTGCGCTCTGAACCGATATCGATAACTTAAAAGATGAAGATTTAACACTGAAGATGACATTTTTTTAGATTTTAAAAGTGACGGCAACGATGACAGTTAAAGATGAAGATGATGAAGCTAAAGACGAAGATTAAACTTAAACATTAGCCATTACATTAAAACGACTGAGGATGATTCAAAGTTACAATACAGAGAAACAATCAGAAGAAAATGTATACGAAAGTGAATCCTAAGTAAAAGCAACAAAAGACAAGAGGAGTTTTTTTCTTTCTTTCATTAATGTACTGTACTATTATGTAGCACAGACAGACAGTTGTTAAGACACTTAACCCAACATGAATGGGTATGAGCAGCTTTGAGTCATCAAGACTAGAAATACAAACCATTCACCATTACGAGGCTTATGACGCACATGCGGGTCAGCTGCTGTCCAGGTGACGGCCTCTCGTCTCTGCCACGGTGCCGTTCCCCACGAGAATAATCACTCCTCTGTGTCATGGATGTTTCGTGGGATTACACGATGTCTTTGTCTGTCACTGAAACCACTGCGGTCACCCTGATCATCCACTTTGGTTCTGTTCACGGCTTTTTTTGATTCCCCCCCCGACAAGTGGCAGTAATCACACACCAAATCTGTGTGATTATAAACCTGACACTACTCAGTCTCGACAATTGTCTCGTTATCCCCTGAAGAGTTTTGTTATCTCCAGATAACGCAATCCTGTGTCTCGTATCACAAGATAACAGACCATTATCCCGCGATAACAAACTGATTGTTCCGTGATCCTTGAGATAATGGATAGAATGTGTCTGTATTGCACAACTCAAAGTGCACAGAGTTAGCAGAAACTATTTTAAATAAAAAAAACAATACATTTGTCATGTGCAACTCAAAGTGCATGAAATGAAAAAGGCACACGATATCTGTAGATCAGTTAAAAAGACTTAACAATCCTAAAAATGGGAGTTAATCTCCAGCAATCACCAGGGAAATGTCTAAAATCTCAATATTAACAGAGGAGTCTGGTGTATTTATGTGCAGTGATGACTCCGCCCACATTGAGTAGGTACTTATTTTCATAATGGAAAACCAACCTAAACTGTGCCGTGCCGTGGCAGGGCGGGCTGCGACCATAGTGGAAAAGTGTCAGTGCTATCAAACCTGTCAGACTACACAGAGTGCTCCATCTATGAAGGAGTCTTTGAGGGACAGTGAAATGTGACATTCAAACATGCTGCCTCTGAAGGACAAATACAAATTGCAATCTAGTTTTACTACTGTTGTGTAATTTCTCATCCCTTACACCACTCTGGGGTAAAGTAGTACTCGTACAGTATGCTGAGTGTAACATGCTACTGCCCCTCTGTTGCGCTTTTCATGTCATACACGTTAAAGCATCCACCATTCACTTTAATTTATGCATAATTTTCTGATGAATTCAACATCAAATGAAGCCACGTTCTTTAGCATCATAAAGGTGCAGTCTCAAAAGTGGCATCGTGCGTTTGCGGTATTGTTCAATCGCTGATGGAGTTTGAACAAAACTAAAACCGTGTGATCTGTGAGACTTTACTACCTTACTACTGCTATGGTGTCGCCATGGCGACAACCAAGGCGATTGCTCCTATACGACAGCGTGTTTGCACTCGTTTGACTGCCTCACTCTGTCATAGAAGACATGGACGCTTTAAACCGTGAGCAATGAGAGCAGATCTTTTTCAAATGTATGTACAATTTCAATGAGAAATGGATGTTTTAAGATCAGGTAAAGACACATCTGTCTCTTTTTTGTCTTTTCCTGTCCCAGTACTGTCTGTGATTTTCTACTCTGACCAATAAGAAGAGGAGCGGAGGAGAATCCAGCTGCTCGCTTTGCTTTTCCCTCCCTCGCTGCTCTCCTGCCTTTACACTGAAGCCATGCCAATCGTGTCTGCAAACACAGGTACAGTCAGCACTTTCAATGCATCATCCTTCTATTGTACTAAAAGTATACAGTACACACATATATATATATATGCAGTAAGTGTATATATGTTATAGGGCTACATGAGACCCTGGCCCTTCTCACCTCTCAGCTCCACCCAGATGCCAAACACAAAGAAGACCTGTTCTTCCTCAAAGATGTCCTCAGTGAGAGAACCCTCGGTTATCTCATGAAGGTACGGCACGTATGATTGAATGAATGAATTCATTTCATTTCCAGGGTTCCCACGGGTCCTTGAAATCCTGAAAATGGCCCCACATAGACACGACTCATTGAAAAGGCCTGAATTTTGTGCAAGAAAAAAGTTGTCTACTGTCTTTCTGCGCCGTTGACGTGCGATTGCAAGAGAGAACAAATGAAAACTCCAAGATCTCTGTCTTGCTAAAGAAAATTACAAAGACCGACTTGGACCAAGATCCCAAGGACGATCGCTTGTCCAGATGCAGAGCGTGCTGCAAATCTTACAAGTTGTCTTCCCGTCTTAACTTGTGTCAGCACATTTGGTCCTTGAATATGAGGGAATTGGTCCTGGAAAGTCTTTGAAAAGTCTTAGAATTTGACGTCAACCAAAGTTGTATTTCAGTTTGTTTTGTTCGGGAAAAAAAAAAAATAGCTTAACATACATTTCTGAAAAATGAATGACCAAAAAAAGGACGATTCTGAAGCTTGGGGCTTTTTCCCAATTGATTTATTTAGTGCTCCTGTGTCTCCACAAGACAAATGAACATATTTGCTCGATAAACTTTGGTGCAGGAAGGATGGGAGGTTGTTTTACTGTGAGATAAAGCTGCTGAGTGTCCAGATCAGAGGCTGGTTAATCTGAACTATCCCTTTAATCCAGGGCTCTCAAACTCAAATGACCATGGGGCCACTGAGCATCTAGTCTGGCCAGTAGGAGTTAAAAAAATAAAAAAGAAATGTATCTCTATATCACAAACGTCCATCATTGCATCACAATGACAGACATTTCACAGAATTTCAAAATAAAAGTGCCTGCGTTGATATGGAACAGTAAATAGTTTGCGATAAAAGTGACGCAAAATGGATCCATTACTAAAAAATAAATAATAAATGTATGTGGGTTTGAGACCTCTGTTTTAATCTGATTTTAAATTCTCTTACTTTACTGTAAATATAGAATAATTGGGAGAAATAACATTGAATCAACTGGTTTTTTTTTTATAAAATTAAATAAAAAACATGTTTTAGTTTGTGCTCATGTTTGTCCATCCACCACAGATCCATGAGAAACTGAAGCAGTATGAGAAACAGAGCCCGACTCCAGTCCTGCACAGCGCCTCCTATCTGGCGGAGGATGTAGGTGCAACCACTCCTCAAATTTAAACTCCAAAGAGAAAGATTTTATGAAGTGGATTTGATTTGTTTTTCTGCTTTCACGTCGTCAGCTTTCTGAAGAGCTTCAGAACGGCCGTCTGGACGAGGACGAGAGAGAACTGCTGCTCCTGCTCAACACTCCTCACCTCAAGGTGTGTGTGTGTGTGTGTGTGTGACATCCACCCGTTCCCTCTTTGATTGCGTCAGCAGCTTAATTAGCACGGCCTCCTTCACCATGAGTGGCCCGGATTTGATTGTGTTACATAACCGAGCTACCTGAGCTCTGACAAGTCTGCCTCATCATGATGATGGTGTTTAAACACACATTAGCCAGTGAAGATGTTATTCCTCCTTTTTAAGAACGTTGTCTTCCATAGATTTTCTTCAGTCTATATTTAAGCCACATGCACATTTCAAAATTTTCTTTAAAAATTGATCATTTCTGTTATGGAAACGCCTGCTGTCCACATTACAGCAGGCCGGGCCCTAAGCTTTTTTTACTTGACTATTATTGATGCAAATGTGGAAAAAAAAATGACCAAGTCAGTGTAATTTTTTTAACCTTAGAGGTTGGTAAAATCACAAAAGTATCCTAGCATTCATTTTAACTTTAATATTCAAAGTGTGCACGAGCGTGTTTTGCATTGCTGTAATTACGCGGTTGTTTGTGCAATCGGAAAATTGTGGTTATTACGGTAATTTCACTCACTCCTGTTGCAGGAAGCCGGTGAATCAGTGTCTGTCACCAAAGAGGAGAGAGTTAGAAAAACACCTGTACTTAGTTTCCATGTCATTTTAAATAGGTTTTATACTGTTCAAATTTCAAATTTAACACGCCAAATCTGTAGTCCAGGTACAACTATAGTGTTTTTTCTTCATTTTAAAATGTTTTTTTAACAAAAGTTTAAAAAAAGTTTAACTTTCGTTTTTAAGGAAAGTTATTCTGGAAAAATGGGCAAAAGCACTTAGTCACAGGACATTTTCCTGGTGCTTTTATGGTTTAAAATAAACAAAAAAAAGTCCCCATGGACATTTTGAGGCTGAGGTGTTAAAGGGTTAACACAAAAAAAATAAACCAATTAACTTAAGATGCACATGATTTAGATATCTAACCATAGCGAAAGATATCTACTGTTCTTTAATATGTTAACTAAGTGATGGTTTAGAGTTCACTAATTAAAGAGGAAAGTTTGAAGTAGAACTTGAGAGCAGTGTGGTCTATTGGGGTGGTAAAGAATAACCACGTGTATGAGATATGACGGGGCCTGATCACTGAGTTCTTCACTTCATGCAGGCAGTGCTGTCAGCCCACGACACAGTGGCCCAAAAGAACTTTGACCCAGTGCTGCCGCCGCTGCCTGAAGACCTGGCTGAAGATCTGGAGGAAGAGTCGGTGAAGATCGTGCGACTGGTGAAGAACAAGGAGCCTCTGGTGAGTTTGTGTTCACTGTGTTGAATCTCCAGCCGGATCGTTGTTGCCTTCTCATTGTTCCACGTTTATTTTTGTATTTCTTTGTGTCTCGTTTTCTCTGACTTTCAAATGACTGACTCTGGACGTTTTGCACAATAATTGCTACTGTATGTGTCCAGACTCTCGTGTTGTTCATGCACAAATAGCCAATAAACATCTTGAATCTTGACAAGAGAAGACATGAAAACTAAGATTTCTTCCATCCCCCCATGATTTCTTTCCTTATGTCTCGATTTATGTTAATGGCAGAAAAATAAAATTAATAGGAATTCTTCAAGCAAAGAAACTTGTCATAGATTATGATACTTAAATAAACTAATCATGGACACACATGACTATCAGTTCTCTAGTCAGGCAATGATAGAATGAATAAACTGCTTTAAATTGGGGGAACATTGAATGACTCATTACTGAGGAACTATAATGTTATGTAAGCCACTATTTGAATCTTAAACCTTAAATACCTAAGCCTAAAAATGTCTGTCTGGACTTTTTTGTTTATTTTAACCATAAAAGGGCCAGAAAATGTCATGTGAGTAAGTGCTTTTGCCCATTTTTCCAGAATAACTTTCAGTATCGGGCAGTTATTTACAATTTACTGCATGTTAAAATGGTGTTTTAACAATTTAAAATGAAGAAAATATTATCTACTGTATAAAACATATTTAAAATAGCGTTTGTTTGAACTTTTGTCTCAATGTCCAAAAACAGGCCAAAAAAATGGAAACTATACAGGTGTTTTTCCAACTCTCCCCTCTCTGGTGATTTTAACAATAGATTGTAAATAATTGTGAGATATTGAAAGTTATTCTGGAAAATTGGGCAAAAGCACTTGGTCACAGGACATTTTCTGGCTCTTTTATGGTTAAAATAAGTCTAGACGGACATTTTAAGGCTTAGGTGTTAAAGGCTTAAGCACACTTTTATTTTCTCTTATTTGAATTTTGGGATATATGGGGATTTTGCTGTGACTGTGCTATAAGCAAAATTTGCCATTTCCTCTGACAAAGATATTGAAATTTTGCAGCAAACAATAGCAACCTGCACCACTCTGTCAGAGGATTGTCAGAGGATTGTGTGCTCACTGGAGCCAAGATTAGATCTTATAGTGTGTGGAAATCTGATTTATCGCCTGGTCTTCTCTACCAGGGAGCCACTATTCGGAGAGATGAGGCGACGGGAGCTGTAATCGTGGCCAGAATAATGAGGGGAGGCGCGGCTGACCGCAGCGGTGAGACCAGCAGTGTCACATTTGTGTTTTTTGAGTGCATTCTGCAGGCCCGTATTTACATTTCTTTTTAAATTCCAAGAGCCACAGATGAAGTAAAGTGAGCTATTTTGTGCACACACACCAATTAGTGATATTGAATTTGATTTCTCCATTTAACCCATCCTCACCAGTACTGGACACACACAAATCAGGTGCAGGAGAAGTGGGCAGCACTTATCTGTGCCCGGGGGGGATCAGTGGGGGATTGGGTTTCTTGTTCAGTTCCTTGCAACAAAGCCCTTGACCTGTCCTGAGATTTGAACCAGCAGCCCTCCGGGTTCAAGCCCAATTCCTTTCCTCTTGGAAAGGTAGGATAATGCGGCTCCTACTGTGTGACGTGAACTTTCTTCACTGAGGGCAATGTAATGATTAAGCCACATGAAAAAGAGAGATCAAATCCTTGAGATTAGAGCAGGGGTCCCAAATTACGCACATGTCCTGGGGGCCGCTGAACCAATCAAGTGAAAAACAGTCCAAAACTAGGAGGTGGGCGATATAATCTTAAAATGATCTGAACGTAGTCCGTCATGACATCGCAAGAGGAATATTTATGGTGATGTTGTGATTAAATTTGGGTTAATCCGCTGTGGTGACCCCTAGAGAGAAAGAGAATTGATTGGAGGGCCACATGTGGTCCATAGTCCTTTGGATTAGAGCCATGACATTGTGTATTTTGAGATTCGTTGTCTTAAATGTCCTTAATGTCCTAACTTCCTCTCAAACTGCAGTTTTGTGTGTTTATGTCTGTAGGTCTGGTGCATGTCGGGGATGAGCTTCGAGAGGTCAACGGAAATCTGATCACCCACAAGAGGCCGGATGAGATCAGTCAGATTCTGGTAAAATGGAAAAACAGAAAAAAACAAAAATGTGGCTGATGGTTGCTGTGGTTACAGTGGTTCAAGTTTTGTTGTTGTTTTTTTTCCCATCAGTCCCAGTCACAAGGATCCATCACACTCAAGATCATCCCAGCTGTTGCAGAGGAAGACGAACTGAAGGAGAGCAGGGTGAGCACTTTGCCTCAGTGCACAATTCCTCGTGTAAACATGTCATTTTCAACTGATATGAGGTTTTTCTACAGACAATGTCATTTTTTTTAGAAATCCAGGCAGCCAATGTCAAATAATTGATATATTGTGTGTATATGTACAGTATATGTACTACATATACACACCACCAAAAAACAATAGCAATATTTTTTCCATCTGATAAACTTTAACTGTTTTATAATAACAAATTATACAAACTTCAGCCACCAGGCATTTCAGGTCTGCACTGTAGTGTGAATATATTCAGTCTTTTCAATAAACAATCATCTATAAACTAAATACTACATATGTGAAATAGGTCAACAAAAACAAAATTATCTTTGGATGAAAATATAAGGTTTTACTGACTTTGCGACTTTTATTCTTTATGACAACAAAAATGCATCATTTGAACTATTTGGCTATTTGATCAATAACAAGTGGCCACGGCAGATTATTAAGAAATTAATTTAGTCTTAATCTTAATCTTAGTCATCTTGGCCTCAGAGATCCTGTCCTCTCCCTTGTGTCCTCTTCTGTTTCACCAGCTGTCCTCATGTCCTCCGTCACAACATCCATGAACCTTCTCTGTCGTCTTTTCATCTTCAGTTCCATCTTCAACATCGCTCTCCGTCCTCTGCACGTGACCGAACCGTCTCCACCTTGACTCACCTTGACTTTATCTTCAATCTTAAATTGTTCTTAAAAAACGAGAAGTCATGAATGCTCAGAGAATCTGCTGTCTCCTCCCTCCAGGTCTACCTTCGTGCTTTGTTTGACTACACCCCCTTTGACGACAAGGCCACGCCATGTCAGGAGGCAGGACTTCCCTTTCAAAGGGGAGACATTCTTCAGGTGGTGAGCCAGGAGGACGCCACCTGGTGGCAGGCTAAGAAAGTGGGTGACTGTAACCTGCGTGCAGCCCTCATCCCTTCCACACAGTTCCAGGAGAGGTATAGGCTGCATAAAACAAACATAGAATAGATAGATACACATGTATTCTTTCACTAGAAGAGGAATTCATCTGTTTTTCTTGCTGCCAGGCGTCTTCGGTACCGGATGAAAACGGGTTCCTCTGCTTCTCCTGTGTCGTCGAAAGCTTCCACATGTAAGCCCTGTTTTACTTCCACTGACCTCACAACCATGATTGAAGCTTGGATGCACAGATAAAGCTTGTATCACAGGTCAAATCAAACCAAAGGGACAAGGGATCTGCAGTTAATCTCTGGAAAAAAACAAACCATAATCCGTCATTTCATTCCCCAGCACAAGTTTTGGAAAAAGTAAAAAGTGGTCTGAAAACCAACAATTTTTATATACTTTATTAATCATATCTATCTGCATGTAAGCTCAATGTAAAAGCCTTCAACGTGTATTCACTCTCTTTAATTACCATAAAAGGATAGTTTTTTGAAGTGAATTTATATGACGTACTAAGATACATGGTGTATACTTTATTTAGTATCAGGTTCTAAGCTAGCTGAGGCGATACTATGAATGACCAGACTGCCGGTCACTGATTGGTCAGAGTGACGTCCCAAGACGAGACGTCTGACACAAGAATCAAGCCGAACAATGCCGAAGTGTAGATCAGTTAAAAAGTCTTAACAATCCTAAAAATGTGGGTTAATCTCCAACAATGACCAGGGAAATGTCTAAAATCTCAATATTTAACAGAGGAATCTGGTGTATTTAGCGACAGCACTGCTGTTCGCAAGTGGCATCACAAACTCTGCCGCTCTATTTCAGTCCAGTGACAGATGGAGTCTGTGCTCCGGTCATGGAGGAAGTACTGAACAAATAACAAATATATTTCATTTTCATTCAGTTACACTGAAAACAACTGCTTTACAAGTCAGAAGTCAGTGGTTTGTGTGTGTGAAATCACTTTTTATGCGATTTTATGAAGGGAGTCTTTTGTTGAGTCGTGTACTGTTCATGTGTTCTGTTTCCTTGTGAACTATCCATTTGAATTACAGAGACAGTTTTGAGGTTTTATGGTGAATTTGAGGAAATATACTTCATAATGAAACAGATATTATGCTCTACAGTGATACTGTGTGTTGTTCCTTGCATTGCTGTCCCCAGACGATCGTGCTGAGAGAGGTACGTGGACTAACCCTCACACTGTAGCTCTGCGCTCATTTCTGACTCACACAATCATCACAATCATCCTTTCTGTCTCGAGGATCCTTTCAAGACTCCGTCCTAGAATTCTAGGGATGCACAAATGGAAAATTGAGAGGTTCTGCCCAACAACATCTGCATGTATAGTATAATAAAGTAAAATGACACAACATATAGCCAACAATGTTGGCTAATGTACAAACTATGTTTAAAAGTAGAAAGTTTGTAAAGTAAAAAGGATTGTGGGTATTTATGCTGCTCTGAGGATCCTCTATGGGAAAACCGTGTGATATTAAGTGAAGCATTTCATAACATTTAATCCTCATCAGGCCCACAGTGACTTCACTAAATGGGAAGTTGATCACAATAAAGCTCTAGGAGTTCTCTTTAATACCACATTTGTGAAATCGCCTGCATTGGCCCAACATGGCTGTTTGATCCAAAATGGCTGCCTACCTGTTGGGTTTTGGTGATAGGTCCAAGAGACTTTATTCTACATCTTATCCTGATTAACATGTGTGCCAAAGTTCACGTGTGTAGGTGAAACCAGCTGCAGGGGCTGTTGATTTTAAATTTGACATACGCAGTCCTGGGACTCAAAAGTGTGCTGTTGTTGTCATGCTCTTTGGCAGAATCTGGATCAGAATCCTTTTTACGTTTTGTCTCTACACAAACAAAAAAGTCACTGTACATAACCAACAAATTAGCTTAGCATCGGTGTCTCCCTCCTGCTCTTACAATGTCCTCTTTCCCTGCTTGCCGCCCCACAGAAGACGGCGACAGCGAGGCTGCTCTTAATGGAAAGGACGTAGGTGAGGAGTCTTCGATGCATTTAATCACATGTGGCATCACATCTCCGCTAAATCTATGTGCTAATCCATCCTGTCTTTAGAGAAGCCGCATACTTGTATAGTGGACTGCTTTGTGCTGCTTTGTTTGTGATTTGAGGGCGAGGCTAGAGAACACCTGGTGTAATCTGGGAACACCACAGAGGGCATATGTCATTGTCATGGCACTCTAGCTTTTTAAAAAACATGTTATTGTACAGCAGGAGTGTCTGGGTCCCAGACGAGGTCAAATAACATAACATTCAGAACAAAGCCAGTTTATAGATTAAATAATACTTTTTTCTTAAAATAAGATGAATTGATTTACCCATGGGATCAACATTGGACTAATGTTTTTAATCAGAATACTCACAAAAAACATAAATGTCGGAAATATTATGCGGTAAATAATTTCTGATAGATGTCCCAGTGAAGTCAGCAGTATTATAGTAATGCAGTTTTCCTGTGCTGTGTTCCTGTAGCTCAGTAGGCCTGTAGACACACAAGAGGATAACTGGATTTCAGATTTCAGTCCAGATTTCTGACAATCACTGGTGCTTCTGATTTTAGACTGATTTGAACAGATTATGTGACCAAAAGATGATCGTCATCGAAAGGATCAGAGTCTTCCTGATTTCAAGTCATAAATATGAAACATGTTTCATAATTATGACTGAGCAGCAACTGGGGGGCGTGAGTAGAACCCGGCAATAACAATGAGAGCAAGTTGAGTGGGAATGTTGTTTAGAACCGAGTGTGCGGTCCTGCGTCTTGACTGGATTGTCTAGTCTGTGCGATTAATGTGGGGTACGCGCACAGGGGAGTCGGGGCAGTTTGATTGATGCATCACAATCCAGTTAATTTGTTCTGGCCGTTCAATATGACCTTGGATTGTGTTTTTACAGCCTGTCTGTTCCACAGGTGACTGACATTTTTCATTTTTGTGCCAATGCATTAATTCATTATTTATAATTGGGGTGTGAAGAGGATTTTAAGCAATACAGTAAAAAAACGCTCCAGAAAATGATCTCCCACCCTACCTTTAAGGACTAGGTGGTGTTAATAAGTGTGTCAAAGGAGGAGCAGGAGAGACGTAACATATTATACCGTGTGGTGGTCCGGATTTGGCCTGCAGGCCTTGGGTTTGACACACGTGTTGTACAAACTGAGTTAGTTTCAAGGTACAAGAGCCTGGTGCAAACATAGATAATGAGGGAGCACAGAGCCCATTAGTCCAGAGAGAGTTTGTGTCGTCCTGATTCAAATGACAGATGTTAAAGGTCATTGGACAGATGATTATGGGTCAGGTTGTGTCAGGCTGTGTACATGCGTGTCCCCGATGTTGCCTCTGTTCTCCTCGTCCAAGTATATTCAAATAAATCCCTTAAACTTAACTCGTCACACACTGCAGGGCCTTCTTCACTGCTCTCCACATGGTTTCTAACGATCATACAACCACAGTGAACTCAGCGTAGAGCTTCTCAGTTATGGCTGTAATTATGTATCTATATACATATATATAATTATTGGCTACTTTTTTCCATTACTATGTTTAAACGTACAGTATATACTGAGGTTATGCGTAAGAATGTGCAAAAATAGTCTCATATCCTTTTTTTAGCACAACCTAGACAATCTGATGGAAAAAAATTATAATTTCACCAACTATATAAACACACCTAAGGCAAAAAGTACTCAAAATGTTTAAAAATCGGATTGATTTTGAAAAGAAAAAAGCTCTATTTTGTATCATAATTCTGCACAATTATTGCTACTTTATGTCAATACTGAAATGCGATATAAAATGAATCATAACTTTTTAAAGCCTGAATATGTGGCCTATAAACACACACCCCAGGATGTCCATATAAGGAGTTGTGTGTTATTCCCACGGCAGTTTACCATGGGTGCACCTGCGGCACTAAGGGTTAATGTCGTTATCTGTCAGGAGTTGATGAGTGGCAGCGTTTGTAATGGAGGTGCATTGTCATGTCCCTCACTGTGACAGGCTGTGTGTGTGTGTGTGTGTGTGTGTGTGTGTGGTACAGTACAGCTCATTACTCTCACTAACAGTGTCTCCTCCACACACTTACACACCGCAGGTGGTCATTTGCGTGTGTTGTGTATGGAGACAGCCACTGCGGCTTGCATGGCTTCACCTCATCTCTGCGGTAAAGCTGCTTTTCAATCAATGGTCTAATATAAGCTGTAGTTTCTCCCAAGAGTAAGGCAGCCCCTGCCTTCTGTGGCCATGCTTTCTCATGGGATTTTTACTCAGGTACTCTTCCTAAACTTCTTCTGGTGGTGTTCAGTGCATCTGTGTTGTGTGATGTTATGCCACAACAAGTGTGTTTCGTTTCCTCTCGACTAAACTATTATCATTTCATTATTTTATTGTGTCATAAACGGTTGATCACAGCCAGCCTGCGCAGAAGTCTCCGCCTCAGGAAAGATCATCAGGATTCACCGGGAGAACCTCACACACCTCCAGACGCCAATCACTCAGACTTCCTGATATATGAAGAAGTAATGCAACACCAGCCCCGCCCCGGAGAGAGGCCCCGCCTCATCGTACTCATAGGTACGTCCACTGTGGGGTTTGATGACAAAAAGGGACAGTTGAATTTTTTTTAAAAAATGTTTTATGACGAGTTTGAAGACAACCTGCTGCCCTAATAATCGACTTTATTCTCCCCTCTCCTCTCGTGTGTGGCCTCAGGTTCGCTGGGTGCTCGGATCACTGAGCTCAAACAGAAGGTGATCGCCGACAACCCTCAAAGCTACGGTTTGGCTGTGCCTCGTGAGTCTCTGGAGGTTTTTATAGTTATAGCTATAGTTAAAGGGACAGTCTGGGAGTTTTCAACCTGTGCCGTATGTTTAAAAATGTGCGTGTGGAAGTGAATAGTACGTACAAAAATCTACAATTGGTTCAGCCAGTGAAATCCTTTTAATCCATTCAATGTGTGGGTCCAACAAGCCCACACCACAGCAACATTAAAATAGTGTAGATTAGTGTACAATGTATTGTATTAATTGTCCAATTCATCCATTAACATATTTAATACTCAATTTTATTGTAAATAATTTGAATTTAAAGTTTCATGGTAATCACTTTTTTAAGGAATGTGCCCAACACTGGCCATTTGACAACTCTAGTCATTTTTTGGTGAAAACAAGCACTGCACACACTGTTGCTATAGCTGCCAAACTGATCGACTGCACCAATTCTAAAAGTCTTTTGTGAGTACTATTCATATCCCACATTGAAAAAAATAACAGAATTCCCCTTTAAGATGGAAGCAATCTAACTGGGAGTTGGTAGACCCTCTTAACCCCTAGTTTGCTGTTACTCACTTTGGATTGTTTTGTTGTTGTGAGGTTTTCTGTCATTTGATCTTATTTCAAGCCCCTTTGGTTTGTTTACTACGACAGAGTACATTGAGAAAAAAAAAATTGTTCACAGACTTCAACAATAAAGTCTTAATTTACGAGATTTAAGTCGTAAATTTACGAGAATAAAGTCGTAGATTTATGAGATTAAAGTCGTAATATTATAACCTGTTGTTTTAGAAGAGGAGAGTAAGAACCAGGCGGACTTGGAGGAAATCGCTAGTTTATCATGAATCCATATGCCATAAGGTGTTGGGGTCTCTGCAGGTGTACTGCCGGCGTCGGAGACACCGTGCTCTCTGGACCTTGGCTCCTGCTTGATCCAAAATCTTAATCATCAGTCAGATTGTTTCTTGAGAAACCACGATACCCCTCTGAATGACCCGCTGATGCATCCACCGGTAACCCTGCAGTCGACCACTTCCAGCTGTTTCCCCCTCCACAAAAGCAGCCGTTTCCTCCAAGTCTGCCTGGTTCTTTCTGCGGAAAAGATGCATTTTCTTGCTTATACTTTTACTTTTAAATCCTGATACTGATGACAATGTGATGCTGATGTGCCAAAAGATGAAGTATCTCCTTGTTTGTGAAACCTATTCTAAAGTACAATTCCACGAATTGCTCCACGGCCCTCATTTTAACAACTCTCCTCTTCTAAAACAACAGAATATTACCACTTCGTAAATTTACCACTTTACTCTCGTAAATTTACAACTTTATTCTGGTAAATTTTGCGACTTTATTCGCGTAAATTTACAACTTTATTCTCGAAGTCTTTTTCTCAATGTGGCCCTAATTCTGTCATAGTTTACTGTTTTATTTTCAAGCTTATTCTCTTGTTTGCTTCCTGTCATTAGATTGCTTGATATTAAATATATTCCATTACATGTGAACATCTATAGTGTGGTGTATGAGATAGAGGAAGATGTTCAGTGAGCTGTTTTCTCTCCCCTCTCTGTCTCCCTGCTCCCTGCGACTGAACCTGTGGTCTGGAGACACCACTCGAGCCCGGAAATGTCATGAGAGAGAGGGAGTGGAGTACCACTTTATCACCAAAGCAGCGTTTGAGGCCGACATCCAGAAGGGCAAGTAAGTCCCGCAGACTGAATAAGACAAAACTATCTGACAAATTCAGTTCAGCTTTATTTGTATAGTATAGTATAGTATAGTTGTATAAATCACAAGACACTGTACAGAGTAAGACAGAGACCATTACAATATTATAGAGAGAAGAGAAAGCCAATAATTCAATGAGCAAACACGAGACATCAGTATAGAGAAAAAACTCCAGTCAAATTCAGACAAATAAGTGAAATTCATTCATGTCACTTCTGTTTCTGCAGGTTTATAGAATACGGGGAGTATAAAGATAATTTGTACGGCACCAGTTTGGAGTCCATCCATAGAGTACTGGATCAGAACAAAGCCTGTCTAGTGGACGTGCAACCAGAGGTTTGTAGTGAAATAACATTTTAATTTCATGATTTCATGTTTTTAGGATCATGTATTAAATATTTGAATCTATAATGTGTGCATTTCCTGTGCCAAGAATCAGCCTCAAAAGTGATTTAAGCAGATTTATCAACAAGCCCACTTGATAAGATCTGCACCCGCTTTAATCTACAACATATTTACATTTACTCACTTCATCTCACCATTAGACGACCTTTTCTGATAAAGAAATTAAGTTTGTGTTGCTCTGTGAACCGCTCGTTCCCCCACACCAAAGTCCATGGAGAAAATTTTACAGCAATTTTACATCACAGCACAGTGACAGTGGAGTTGTTGATCCACTACTGAACTCCATCACTAAATTAAAATGTCTTATTTAGTGGTGTTCTGTGTTTGAAATCCTTTACTTAGAGTAACCAAAGTGATGCAAACGTACCAAACAAGGCAGCAGTGGAACAGCAGCTGTGAGATAAAAATGCTGCTTTGTTCTATGGACTTTGGTGGAATTATATATCTCAATATATTACATACTGGTTAAGTTTTACAATCAGGTAAATTTGGTGAATACCTACTGTATTTTACTGTATTTTACTGTCATAAGTAAATAAGCAGGTGCTTCTACCTCCACATCCAGGCACTGAAGATTCTACGTACTGCTGTCTTCAAGCCCTATGTCGTCTTTGTGCGGCCTCGGCTCTTTGACAGTCAGAGGAAATGGCTCGGCTCCACTTCCTCCCTTAGCATAGGCCTCACGGTAAGTAGAATTGTGTTTCTTTAATAAAGAAGCAGTAATTGAAAAATGTGTATGCTCATGTGTAAGCATTAATAGACTCTTATTGTAGTTGTGTATATGCCTACATATAGTGCTGTGAAGAGATTGAGCGATTAATTAATTATGATCTGTAATTAATTGATCTAATTAATCTCTTTTTTAATCAATTCAAAGTCATTTTAAAAATAAAATGACTTTGAAAAGTAATTTATTGTTTTAACAAACTTAAACAGATGCAGCCATTTACATTCCGCTGTGTTCTTTTGTCAAACTCCAAATAATTAGAAAATACAAATAAAATAAAACTTTAGGTCCATATAAAGTAGCCTTTCAGTCACAGACCTGCTCATACGCGGGGTTGTTCTCCTCCAGTTTAGTTTGGCGAAGAGATTTGCTATGGCTCGCTAAATAGCTAACGTCTTCGCTGCTAACGTTAGCTGTGGCTGCACTCGCGACTGAGTACTTTGCATTGATGTGGTAGGCTAAACTTGAGCTGCTTTGGTGGTAAGCTAACTCCTTCTTCCATAGAAGGCATATCACTTTACCTTTACTAATGGTGCCGTGGGGGAGTTTTTGAAATGTAAATGTCCCGTTCATTGGGCTGACAACTCTCACATGCTCCTCCATTTTCACGTCTCCTCTCTGTAATCATCGCTCCTCACCCTGGCCTCCAAACACAATGACAACCAATGTCCACTTCAGGGTGCGACTGACCATTGTTTTACAACCACAAGAAGCTCAACACATAAAAACGGATTTTATAAAAAAGCAACTCGTATACAGAAACAGTAGATTAAAAATTAGATTAACGCGATTAAAAACCATAGCACGCTATATATGACTGTAATTAATCAGAATAAACACAATAATTTGACACCCCTACCTGCATATATTCTTTTACTGGTTATTTTGTCTGTTTTGGATGTTGTGTTTATTTTTTGTCATTTCTTTCTGCATATACATTTTCAAAGGAAGAAATTATTTCATGACGGAATGCTGTTTCAGTGTTTTCCCAGCTACGGTGGCCTTCACATACCAGAAATGATGCTGATGTAAAGTGGTCCATTCAGGCTCCTGTAGAAACATGGCAGCACGAAATGGCAGCCTCCATAAAGCAAGGCCCTTGCCAAAAGACATACTATACCATGACTTTTTAGTCACGATTTGGACAACATACTATACTATGACTTTTTGGGTAATTTTGGACGACATACTATACTATGACCTTTGTGAATCATTTTGGACGACATACAACACTGCCACTTTTTAGTCACGATTTGGACAACATACTATATCATGACTTTTTTGACTGATTTTGAACGACATACTATACTATGACTTTTTTGGGTCATTTTGGACAACACACTATAATATGTCTTTTTTGGGTAATTTTGGATGACATATGATACTAAGACTTTTTTGAATGATTTTCGACGACATACTATACCATGACCTTTTTGCCTGATTTTGGACGACATACTATACTATGACGTTTTTGACTGATGATGATGACTGACTGACTGACTATACCATGACTTTTTGGGTGATTTTGGACGACATACTATACTATGACCTTTTTGAGTCATTTTGGACGACATACTACACTGCGACTTTTTAGTCACGATTTGGACAACATACTATACTATGTTTTTGACAGATTTTGAACGTCATACTATACTATGAATTTTTTTACTGATATTGGACATACTATAGTATGACTTTTTTGGCTGATTTTGGGCTTGACCACTATATACTACTCTTTTGAATTGTCATTTTGGACGACATACTATACTATGACTTTTTGGTGTCATTTTGGACGACATACTATAGTATGACTATTTTGACTGATTTTGGACGACATACTATAATATTACTTTTTTGACTGATTTTGAACGACATACTATACTATGACTTTGTTGTCATGTTTTTGACGACATACTATACTATGACTTTTTTGACTGATTTTTGACGACATACTATATCATGAATTTTTAGTCACATTTTGGACTAAATACTATACTATGACTTTTTTAGGTGAATTTGGAAGACATACTATAGCATGACTTTTTTCACATTTTGGACGACATACTATACCACTGACGGTTACGGAAGACATACTATATAGCATGACTTTTTCACATTTTGGACAACATACTATACCATAACTTTTTTGGCTGATTTTGGACAACATACTATACTATGAGATTTTTGACTGATTTTGGACGACATACTATACCATGACTTTTTTGCCTGATTTTCGACGACATACTATATCATGAATTTTTAGTCACATTTTGGACTAAATACTATACTATGACTTTTTTAGGTGAATTTGGAAGACATACTATATGACTTTTTTCACATTTTGGACGACATACTATAC
>NC_058041.1:16806982-17001982 GCF_019176455.1 Solea senegalensis
ACTTTGTTTTATCTGTTTTCTATGAATTGGAAAGAAAGGGATTCCACAGTAAGAGAAAAGTGTGCTCATGTGTATGTGATGGAAATCAGGATGCCTGGCAGCTGTGTCCCGGTTGAGGCCAAGAGGCAGGTCAAGTTTAGTTTCCCTGACCTTTGCAGCCTGGAGCTCATCCACGCCCCCTGTATTATGTACTGTATTTGTCTGGCAGCTTGCTTCTGGAAGCCTCGTGGAATGTGGAGCACCGATGCACAGTTGTCATTGCAGTCTCGCTGTGGAAGCTGCATGTGTGTGTCTCTCTGTGTCCGTGTTTATGTCGCGACCCCTGGGTCAGTGCAGGCGCTCCCTCTTGTTTGTTCTCTCTGTTGTCTTAAACCTCGGATTTTGAGTTCTTTGTTCCCGTTTTATTTTGTAGTCGAGGGACATCTTCTCATTCGGTTGATTTGTGCGTAAAAATGATATTTGAATAGAACTGCAATATTCTGCAATAATGTATTTCACAAACGTTTTTGGAATAGAATGAAATTCAATTAAAACAAGCTTATTAAAGCCTTAAAGAAGAGGCACCAGCTGTTTACTATTCACACAATGCTTGCAGCTATTATAAATACATGAATGTACTTCTCCCTGTGTGTCTCTGTCTTCCTGTCTCTTTCTTTCCATCATGACAGGCAGTGTAAACCAGAACTTGTTTTCCATAGCCGGAGTCAAACCGTTGTCTGGCCCGTAAAACATTCCTGGTCATTGAGCAGACATGAAATTGGACAAACTCTCAGCCATTAGCGTCGTCCTCTCGCACGAACGTCTCTCACCTGTTCAGAAACTCATTCTATCATGTGTCTATTCTTTGTAAATGTGATATTTGTCCTCTGTCTCTGTGTATTCTGTGTATTCTGTGTATTCTGTGACTGAGGTGTATCCCGTTTCTCCCCACTCTCTCCTGCCTCGTCGACAGGTGGGAAAGTTATTTGCGACCTTTCCGGCACTTTTATAAACACACTCTGCGTTTACTCCGATTCCAGTCGGTGACAGAAGCGCCGCGATCTCGCTAAGCGGTCGTGATGCAAGAGCGCGCGCTTCAATGCCCTCGTCCCTCTGTCGCTCCGAGCCTCGCTCATTCCTCTCTCGGCGGCCCCGCCCCCTCTTGAAGTCCGTCCCCCTGAACTAACACGGCACCCACCAGCCCATGGACCAGGGCTGGGGGATTCTGAGGTGGCGCCCAGACTGGGATTATTTACAAGAGCTGTAGCACTGCAGAGACTGTGGTATTTCTTCTTTCAAATGCCTGGGATGGAAAGGCATGTTATGTGGAACACAGAGTCTATTAGGCCCATTACTCTCTCTGACTGCTTCTCTTTTTCCCTCCCCCCTTTCTCTTGCTCTCTCTGACACACTCTTTTGACTGCCACTTATGCAATATCGTGCACTCATTTTCAGACGGTTACCTCTGATCGATCACATTGGCAGTAGTGTGTGGCGGTTTGTCTTTCTTTGGAAGTCTGAGGAGAAACTGGGACACGGTTGTGATTTGACCTGCGGGAAGGGGCTCGTTTGTGGTTGAGAGAAAAGCAGCGCTGCGTCAGCGTGGGTCAGGTTTGCATCCAGACACAGACGCGGCACAAAGTGGAGGAATTATTCTCGCGAGCTAGATCCCTGAAGAGATGCAGACAGGGAAAAGGAAGGAGGGGCTGAAAAGTGAGATGAAGCAGAAGAGTTATGGGTGGGGAGGGTGATGTCATGACGTGATGCTGGACTATGCAGGGAGGCATCGCAGTCAGCCAGACTGCTTCCTACCTGGTGCTGGTCAGAGCCAGGATTAAAGGAATGAACCTGTCACAGATTCTTGTCTGTAAACAAACTCGGAATACTGTGGGAAAGCGGAGGATGCTGGTGTCTCCATGACATCTTCCCCTGTGTCAGCAAGAAATCAACCACCACTTCCTCCCTGATGTTGTCCATTCGTGAACTTTCAGAGAACCTTGTGCTGTTGTAGTGGCAGAAATGAATGTGTCACCCAAATATTTCCACGGTCTTAGAATATAGGGCGTCTTCACACCTAATAGTTGCAACATTCATCCGCTCCCATAACCCATATGCTCCCATATGCTCTGGATAACAAAGAAATGGTTCAAAGTGAATGATTGTGGTTTGTGGACAGAACAAAACCTTTGAGAACGTCATCATTTCCAGGTTTGACGAAACACCGGTCAACATTTTTGAAGGTTTTCTGACATTTTATGGACCAAAAAAATGAAAATAATCGCTTGTTGCAGCTCTATTGGTAATGATGTGAATACACTTTGTATTACTGTCTGCAGTGTCATCAATTAATTACACCTTGGATGTTTAACTGCCTATTGAGGGAGTATTGAGGTGGAAAAAGCTTGAACTTTCCTTTCAAGAAAGCATTAGTCCAATAGAAAGGCGTTAATGAGTAATTCATGTTTTCAATATTGTAAAGCTAATATTGTCAATATAAACCATAAATGTGTCACTTTGAGATTGAGATCCAGATAGTTGACCCTATTAGCAATAAGCCTGTGTATAGAATGGGTAATATTATGGGATGTTGCGGCCAACCACGGTCTTTGCACATTTGACACAGAGAACATGGAGGGGCAGACGGGAAGGTGGACATTTTTAACCCGGACATTTTTGGAGAGATATCATTACAAGTTAGTCCAAGACTTCCCATCACCATGCCAGCAGTGAAACCCACTCTGGATGTTCTTTCCTGTTTTGGATACATGTCATTCCCCCTCCTCCTCCTCATCCCTCGCTCCTTGACCGGTCTCACAAACACAGTCATTATTAATAAACACTTGAAACTAAAGTACTGGTTTTTCTCCCGGAGTATATAGAAATAACCAAAATAGTTGCAGAGACACTTTGGAGAGGCCGTAGGGTGAGTGAACGGAGCTGGAAGACAGAGCTGGCCCCTGAGACGCCTACAAGCCGTCGGGATACACACTGGCCTGGCCACAAAAATGAGCCTCTGGCCACAGCTGGCGACTCCTCTGGCGTTACACAAATACAGTCTCGCTGACACACACACACACACAAGGGGAAAGGTGTGACTGAAGGTGGCTCAGGAGCATGAGAAGAGGAGGGACGATGAGGGAAGACTTTGGAAATAGAGGGCAGAGGTGTACGCTTGTGTTGTTAATTCATTAAGTATCCCACCCCACCCCTACTCTCCCACTCCCCCGCCCCACCACCATATGAATGAGCCAAACCACACTGGATGAATCAGGGTTCCTTGTAAACAAGCCACAAGCACACAATGGCGCCTGCATTTCTAGCAACTCAAAGACAGAAATGTGGGTAATGAGGAAATAAAAGAGAAGACAACGCGGACGGAGAGTCGGAACGCCAACGATGACGACGCCGCGCGATGAGGTGGACGCGCACGCGAGCGGGAGATAAATAAATACAACTTTTCACAGGAGTACGGCGAGGCCGGCACTAATTATCTGGCAGAAATATCGTTCCGGCTAACTCACATCAATTAGCAGTCACCGTTAATCTATGGAATGTAATTAATATTTTAATTGTGTTATCTGCCAGAACCCTCTTAGGACGAATGTATTCAGATTACAGACAATTATGGCTTATTACCCTTTTGTGGGGAAGCGGAGCTCGTTTACGGTGGTTTTTTTTTTTCCCCGTGGCTGTGTAACTGTGGGACGGAGAAGCAGCTCTGCTGTGCAACTACAACACAACTGTAGCATCGCTATTAGCATCATCATTATCTACATATGCCAGCGCTAGTAACACAAATGAATCCTTGTGGCTCGTTGTCCTTTGGAGCGACAGATTTGGTTATGTCATGTCATGTTTCTTTGTAATCCCTAAACCTCAAACATCTACGCTCTTGCTTTGCGTGGTGATGTTTTAGGAAGGCTCACTTCACCACCAAACGCCGCGCCGTCAGTTTGTGTCACAAATATTGTGTCACGGTAAATATTTAGATTTTTTCATTTATTTTAGGACAGACATGCTGTCATCTTAGATGTTTACTGCAGCCATTGTGGTGGATCAGTGCTGGAAAGTCTGGCTTAACTTAAATATTACTGCTGCCAAACGATTAAAATATTGAATCGCGTTAATGTCATAGTTAACTATTTGGAGTTGTTCCTCTTATTGTGAGAGCCGCACAATAATAAGAGAGGCTGTGTGTCACCCTGCAGCGTTGTTGCCGTAACAACACATTAAACCACGCGACGACGTCTAAATACATTTAGTCTTATATTCCATCACCTCAGAAAAAGTAGTGTAATCGATTGGAGGGCCACATGTGGCCCCGCGGGCCGCCAGTTTGACACCCCCTGGTCTAAAGGAAGACAGTGGGGAGTTAAGAAGTACACATAAGCGTATCAATAAGCGTATTGAAAGAAGCATCAGTTGCATTGGTATCAATAAAAGCCTAATGACACACGGGTCAACACTGTGTCACGACTGGGTCACAAATGTTGTCCGCGTCCCTCCATGTGGAGCATGAAAGGTTGGCTGTGTGTTGCTGCTGCTTTGGTCTGAACTCTGAACTGTTTCTGTCTGTGACAGTATATTTAGGTTTAAGACAGGAAGAGGGGAAGCGCTGAGGTTATATGATTGCTTCATTATGGTCATATAGATGGCCATATATTTATATATACTTTGTTATGTATGCCATTACATGTACAGCAGTGAGTGTTTGTTTGTTTGTGTGCATGTGCATGTGTGTGCGCCACTGAGTAAAGAGGCCTCAGTGTTTGGACCACCCTGTGAGCTGGGCTGAGTGACAGCGAGGGCCTCAAAACTGTTGCACACACACACACACAAACCACACTCAAACACACACACACACACACACACACACACGCATTACTCAAACACACATGTCAGCGAGCTCATTTTTCAGCATGTTTTCTACTCGACTCTACTATTAATTTCTCATGACCATGTACATATCGTGCTCTGAAGAATAAATCACTCGTTTAATGCTCTCGTATCACAGCAAACACCTTACAGTCCTCAAACTTAATGAAGCTGCTCCGAAAATAATGTTTTCTTTCCTTTTGCAAATGTGAAATTAATTGTGACTCATTTCCCGTATTTGTTTTATTGTAATTTCCCAGCAGTCAACAGTCATTTCTCTTCATTGAAGGATTTGTCTGTGTGTATGTATCTATCTATCTATCTATCTATCTATCTATCTATCTATCTATCTATCTGTCTATCTAGCTATCTAGCTATCTAGCTAGATAGCTAGCTAGCTACCTACCTACCTACCTACCTAGCTGGTTTCATTGATTTGCTGTTGCTCACTTTACATTGACTCATAGATAGTAAATAAAAAGCTAATATTTCCAAATAAACTATTTGTGGCTGTAAACCACAGCTGCTAAGCAGGGGCAAAGAAAACAGAAGTCAGAAGACACAGGGCCTTATTTCATCGATCCGTAGACCTTATTTTTGGCAGGAACACGTCAGTAGATGTCCTCCCTTACTTGTGTCAGTGAGTTCACTCTGCAGTGCTTCTCCTCCTCCTCCTCTTCATCCTCCTACTCCTCCTCCTCCTCAATTATATGAAGGTTGAATGTCGGTGCAATTCATATCTAATGGAGTTGTTGATGGGACAGAGATTCCAAAGAGAGCAAAGTCAGAGGGTCCACGGCCAAGGACCAGCTGCCCTTTAGCACAGGGTGGAGGTGCTGCAGTGTGTCTGTGTGTGTAAGAGCACAGACACACACACAGGTTACAGACACACACACAGGTTACAGACACACACACAGGTTACAGACACACACTCAGGTTACAGACAGACACACAGGTTACAGACAGACAGACAGACAGACAGGTTACAGACAGACAGACAGGTTACAGACACACAGGTTACAGACAGACAGACAGACAGACAGGTTACAGACAGACAGACACACGTTACAGACACACACACAGAGGGTCCACGGCCAAGGACCACCTGCCCTTTAGCACAGGGCGGAGGTGCTGCAGTGTGTCTGTGTGTGTAAGAGCACAGACACACACACAGGTTACAGACACACACACAGGTTACAGACACACACACAGGTTACAGACAGACACACACAGACAGACAGACAGACAGACAGGTTACAGACAGACAGACAGACAGACAGGTTACAGACAGACAGACAGGTTACAGACACACACACACAGGTTACAGACAGACAGACACACGTTACAGACACACACACACAGGTTACACACACAGGTTACACACACACACACACAGGTTACACACACAGGTTACAGACACACACACAGGTTACAGACAGACACACAGGTTACAGACAGACACACAGACAGGTTACAGACACAGACAGGTTACAGACACACACACAGGTTACAGACACACACACAGGTTACAGACACACACACAGCTTACAGACACACACACAGGTTACAGGTCTCACATCTGCTGCTGGGATTCTCTTCTATGGAATTTGATTTGTGTCACTATTTTCAAATAACAGTTTTTAAGACGCAAATAAAATATTGATTTCAACATTCAACTCAATCTACTTGTTCTTTGCGCTCCCTCACTTTTGCACTCCCTCACTTGTTCTTTGCACTCCCTCACTTTTGCACTCCCTCACTTGTTCTTTTAGCTCCCTCACTTGTTCTTTGGCTCCCCTCACTTGTTCTTTGCCCTCCCTCTCTTGTTCTTTCGCTCCCTCACTTGTTCTTTGCGCTTCCTCACTTTTGTGCTCCCTCACTTGTACTTTTTGTGCTCCTCACTTGTTTTTATGCTCCCACACTTGTTCTTTGCACTCCCTCACTTTCCCTCACTTGTTCTTTCGCTCCCTCACTTGTTACGCTCCCTCACTTGTTCTTTGCACTCCCTTACTTGTTCTTTGCTCCCTCACTTGTTCTTTCTCCCTCTCTTGTTCTTTGCACTTCCTCACTTGTTCTTTGCACTCTCACTTGTTCTTTGTGCTCCTCAATTTGTGCTCCCTCACTTGTTCTTTGCACTCCTCACTTGTTCTTTCGCTTCCTCACTTTTTTGGCTCCCTCACTTGTATTGTGCTCCCTCACTTGTTTTTTGCTCCTACACTTTGTTCTTTGCGCTCTCTCACTTGTTCTTTGCGCTCCCTCACTTGTTCTTTGCGCTTCCTCACCTTTGCACTCCTTTACTTGTTCTTCTCTGATTAGGGGAGAATTGTTAGATACTTACAATTATTATTTTGTCGGATGTCGACGGGGAACGAGTTCCAGACAGACATTGACACCAAGCCAATGAGAACTTTCAGTCCATTAAGTTCACTCCAAAACTCCAGCCAATCAGCAGGCAGCTTCCTAAGGCCCGCCCACAAACAACAGCCATGGTGTTCATCTTCAAATCAGAAGAATGGTCTTGTGTTGATTTTCACTTCATATTGAAAATGGCACAATAAAAGGGTAAACTGAGTATGGCGTCAGCTCACTGAAAAGTAACACAACAATAGACAATGCATTTATTGCAACCATGACAATGACTACACCAGCTGGGTTTGATGTGGAGGATATAATGGTAGAAAACACTAGTGAACACTACGGGAGGCAACCCACAGGGTTCTGGACTGGAAATGGTTAGGCTGAAGTGGAAGTGAAGGTGGTGTCATTTTGAAATTCTTTGAAATTGAACTGGTTTATTGAGAGTCATGCAGAGCTTATTTTCACAATTGATTAATCTGTCGATTATTTTCTTGATGGAAATGATGGAAATGATGAAATGTCTTGTTTTGTCCACAAACCAAAATGATTCACTTTTAATCATTTATTTGTTATCCAGAGCAAAGAAATGAAGAAAATACTCACATTTAAGAAGCTGAAACAATCAGAAATCTTGTTTAAATCATGAAAAAACTTTATTATCAATTATCAAAATAGTTGTTGATTAATTTAGTAATCGATTAATAGTCGATTAAATGATGAATTGTTTCAGCTTAAGTGCAGAGTGTCCACGTGTGTACATCATTGGCCGCCGTGGACGCATGAGTCACTGAACGGCAGACGCAAATACTCATATCTGACTCATATGTGATTTATCTCCACACATTTCCACACATTCACAAACAAAACCACTTGGCTGTGTTTTTCTTTCACTTTTATCTTAAAATAAGTCAAAACAGCTGAGGTGATTAGTGCAGTGTGGCAGACATGTGCAGCCCACACTCACATTCTGGTCACATGATGTCAGTGGTGCATATCTCTCTTAACAACCTGCACTTATTCTCAGTTTTAGCTGCTATGTTTTGCATTGATATTTGTGCTCATTCTTGTTTATTATGGATATTTTACCAGGCTGTTAAAACGACTTCTTTAATCCGTTTCATCTGCTGTATTTTATAGTCGATTGGTAAAGTCCTGTTTCCATTCCAGGTGGACTTTATCTTGAATGTTGGTGTCAACGTCTTGCTGGCGACCAGTTATTTTAATAATAAACTATTCAGCACATCAGCAAAGTTAGGAAAGTAATGTTTAAGTAAATCGTGAATTTTTTTTTCTACGTAAAGTGAGGCACGCAGTTTGTTAACAAAGGGATTGCATTGGTATCAGGATTGGCAGATCCCAAAAGTCTGGGTGTTGGTATTTGATCGGGACTACGCGGTTGTAGCATGAAGACCTGGGTTTGAGACCCTCCTACATGGAGTCTGCAAGTTGGGTTTCCTCCAGGTTCTCCAGTTTCCTGCCACAGTCCAAAAACATGCAGGTTTTGGGATAAAGTAATTTTCCACTATGGTTCCAGCTCACCTCGGCATGGCACGGCATGGTTTAGGTTGGTTTTCCACTACAAAAAGGTAGTTAGTTAGTTTTTATTAATCCCCTTAGGGAAAGCATTCCTCTGCATTTTGACCCATCCTAGGATTAGGAGCAGTGGGCTGCCACACTGAGTGGCGCCCGGGGAGCATTGGGGGTTGGGTACCTTGCTCAGGGGTACCCCAGCCCTTTTTGGCCAGGTGGGGATTTGACCCTCTGGTTACAAGTCAAGTTCCCTTTCCACTAGGCCACGGGCTGCCCCCCAAGGCCACGGGCTGCCCCCCAAGGCCACGGGCTGCCCCCCACAGGTACCTACTCACTGTGGGCGGAGTCATCTGTGAGTCATCATGCTGTGATGACTCCGCCCACGTTGAGTCGGTCCTTTTTTGTCGCGGAGCTGCAACCTAAACCGTGCCACGCTGTGCCGTGCCGATGCGAGTAGAGCCGGTGGAAGTACGCCATATGTGGCCCTGTGATGGACTGGCACCAGCACTCCCTGTGACCCTCATGTGGAGGATAAAGCTGAAGATAACTACACTTGAACTTTCGCTTTACACAGCGTTTTATTTTGAAAATTCAGACGTTCGTTTTATTCTCATAGTCCTGTCGCCGCCCTCGCCTCCGCAAGTTCCTCTGTATGTGCTGTAATCACACAATCGCTGTCAATGCGCTTCCCTCCCAGTCATTTAAAAGAGATCTAAATACGTATTGTGGTGTTTCGATAGATGTTATGACTCATGTGTGAGTGCGCTGCTGTTTTCAGTAGCAGAAACGGGAGAAAGAGACGTTGGCTCACTGGTCGGCTGGCCGACTGACAAGGTACATGAAAGGGGACAAAGCCCGCGCTGAGCTTAGCTCTCTCCAATGATTAAAAGCAGGGGCCACAGCACCATTGGACGGGCCATTTCAAACTAATGAGGGAAAATAAATAGAGCCATAGAAATTGGCCGCGCGTCGGTCGGTGGAGTGAAAACGTGTGCTGCTCAACACGCGTCAGGATGACATGAAGATGTTACTAGTTCCACATGTTGAAAGTATATGGTGTGACTGTTTCGTAAGAAGTACATGTTACTCCTCACTGGTGAATCTATTCCTGTCCTCAGAGTGCACCTGTAGAGTCATGTGCTGTGATTGGCTGTTGATCGTACTGTGTGGGACATCGTCCACAGAGAGGATGTAGGCAGCAGTGCTCTGACTGATCTAAATGAGTCATGTTAGAATGGATCACCGTCTCTGTGCTGTTGTGATGCATAAATAGGAATAACGTGCACATGAGTCAGATGACACTGAATGCAAGTAAAGCGTTGAGTTGTGTGTGTGCCGAACAAAACCATGTGTTCTGATTCATCTAAGGTGAAGGTCGCAGTTACCGCAGTACTAGAGGTGCATTGTGGGCCTGTGTGGATCGCTGTTTTGCTTCTGTTTCTTAAACTACTTTCTTTTCTTTTTTTTTCACTTTACTTGCACAATAATTCATCCTTACCCGTCGTCTTATTTTCTAATCCGCAGTCTCCACGGTCTCGTGGTCTTTTCCCCTCGTTGTCATCATCTTTTCCACGTTCAAAGCTCTGCAAAGGCACAAACTGCACAACGTTTTACAACAAGCCAGAGTTTCCTTTGTTGGACATCCAAGTGCTTGGCGGAATGATAGTACTAACAGCCAAGCCATCTTAACAGATCGCAGGCCCCTTTCACATTGTGACTTTTTTATGATCACAAGTTGCGTTTAGCATCAGAGTTGACTTATTTTCCAACCCAGTGCCTTTTCAACATCTAATGGGCAATTATCTTTAGAGAAGACGTTAATGGGGGTCCCATTCCACAAAGTCCCAGTTATTTATGTCAATGAGTGCCATTGTGTGGAAGCGTGGCAGACCCGTGCGATACGCTCGACTTGTTTAGATTTTCTCGATGGAATCCCACACCCACCCACTGTAAGCCAACCCTAACCACAAGACCAGTGTGTGTGTGTGTGTTACATGTGTGTTAAGTCCAGTCTTGAATGTACCGATGTGTAATGTACATAATGCAGAGAGAGTGAACATAAACAATGACAGACACATGCTCTCTCTCACACACACACGCACACACACACACACACACACACACACACACTGGTAATGCAGCTATTCTTCTTAGGACACTGCATTGACGTCCATTCATTAGCACAGACTAAACAAGGGCTTCTCCCCGACTTTAACCATAACCAGTTAATACTTAACCCTAAACTTACCATAATCACAACACAATTCTTAGTCATTGGGATCAGGTTTTGGTCTCCACGAGGACTCGTGGTCCTGATAAGGTCAGTGTTTATGCCAGAAAAGGTCTTACATAGGTAACAAATACAAACACACACACACACACACGCACACACACATACACAATCAGGGATCCACCACTAACATCAACACCCCGAGGCTCGGGGGTTGGTGACATCATGGCTCGGATGACAGCACGTCTTCCAACCCCATTAATCTGATTGTAGGTGGCTCCGCTGCAGTGATTTATGGGTAAATATCCATAGTCTCTCTGTGTTGATTTACGAGCCATGTTTTGCTCCCTTTGGTGCCCAAACCACAAGACTTGGGAACTTGGGAGGGAGAATCGCATACAAATAATGACATTGTAAAAACTGGAGACATTTCGACCCATATAAGACCCACCCTGTCACTCACTCATCACCCAGTACTGCCTGTGGAGATGTGTCTGTACCCTGTGTTGTGTGATCAGACTATTTATGGTAGTTTATAACACTTAAAGATAGGGTTGGAAAACCTGGTTCTGAGCAGGCTACATTTTGAATTCCAAAAGTCCAAGCCCCTTTCTTCAGACTTCCCTCCGAAGCCACGCCTCCAGAGCACAGGAACGTGCAGCGCTCGTTCACGAAGTTTCACACGGACCCACGAGCGGTAACTTTTGGCACTTTTCAGTGGCCCTAAATTCTTTTTCTTTTGGATACTGGTTCAAATGACAACGTGATGCCAAAAACAACAACGAATACTCTCAAAAGTTGACGCACCTGTCCAGCAGAACCAGGGCCACCGTGGCATCACTTCGCCACCATTCAAACAGCGACCAACACCTGTCGTTGGCACCTCTTCTTCCGTAACGTTGCTGACAACTGTCTCGTGTCTTTGTTGAAGTTTTATCAAGCTGGCATAAGCTCAGCCGTTGTCTTCTGAGCATGTATGATGAGTGCATGAAGAGGGGTACACGCACGGGGGGAGGGGCCAGAATGATTGGATGGTGTTTTTACAGTCCTGTCCGTCCCACAGGTAACTGCCTTTTTTTAATTGTTGTGACAATGCATTAAATAATTGGTTACAATGCGGGTGTGAAGAGACTTTTAAGCAATAAAAACTGCAGAAAGTGATAACTTTAATTCACTCACGCATGGAACAAAGGCTGTGACGCCGGTGGCAGAGATATCTGTTACATCAGCTGTCAGCGACAGAATACAGTCCATACTAATCTTAAGACAGACAGTACACGGATGCAAGCCCCGTGTAGCTTCCCTTTCCTCACCTGTCCGCTCATTAATGCCCAGTCAGCACCCGCTCCCAGAGCCCATGCATGTCTCTGCGTTCACCAAGACGTGGCTGGACAGGAACACTGAGTCCAGTGAGATGGAACCCTCTCAGCACTTAACCACGATCCTGCTGTCTCACTCACCAGATGCATCAAACCTTAGTCTAGGTCAGGGGTGTCAAACATACGGCCCGGGGGCCAGATCTGGCCCGCCAGAGGGTCCAATCCGGCCCACAGGATGAATTTGTTAAAATTTCACACTACGATTACAATCTAAACGTAACGTCAAATACAATATTTTTCTCTTCCAGATACCTGTGACTAAACGTTTGTGCCATTTTAGATCAAGTGTGATGTGCAAATAGTACATTTAGGCACGATATTGTTGAAATTGCACTCAAGAAATGTCATGTTTTGTAAAAATATCCTTCATTAAATGTAAAACAAAGGAGAAAAAACAAAGGAGTTCTTGTTGTTCATAGGTTATTATGCTATTATTTTACTGTTTTTACTGGTCCGGCCCACTTGAGATCAAATTGTGCTGTATGTGGCCCCTGAACAAAAATGAGTTTGACACCCCTGGTCTAGGTGATGTCAGTAGCTGTCCAATTAAAGATCTCTGCACATGAACACCAGGACAAATGAGACTCTGGACAAGTGCTATATAAAATATAAGACACACATTTTGTTATTTTCTATTTATTGAACAGATTAACAGCATTTAGGCCTGTGGAGGTTGTGACTTGAATGCCAGCTCCAGCTCAGGCTGCACTACCACAGTCAGCTTTAGTCAACTCTTCCTGACCTCAGAGACAAACAGAGGCAGATACATGTCACACACAACCTGAAAGATCGCTGTGTAGCAGCAGAAAATGAGACTAATCAGACCAGGAAACATTTATACCACCTCTGTACCATCTCTTGGTGTCCTGGTTTTCTTCATTTTAGAGTTCTGTTGTCTTTCTATCATCATCACCTCTGACCTCTGGCATCATCCATGCGTGAAACTCCCAATAGATCAGCAATTACTGAAATACTCCATACACCAACATCCATAATCGACGTTATTCCTCACATTGATGCTCTGTTTGTAGCACTGCAGTCAGCTCAACAGGTTTAAATAACACACGGTCAGTGAGTGTGTGCAGCAGGTAATTTGCCTGCGTTCATACGGAGCGTTTCTACGTTTGATGACGATTCAAAGCTGAACAACGCTCTGGTGAACTCAGTGACTCGCACACTAGCAGACGCCGTCTCTCTGGCGGCCCTAGCGACCCTCTTTCACACCTTGACTCAGGTGAAACCAAATCCGTGAAATTGGGACCTGCATTGTTCCACGTAGCAACTCTGCAGACAGGTATTCAGCCGTCAGAGGTTCAGTCAGAACTGAAAGTTGAAAATTCTTCCTCTTAACTCCAGCAAGTCCTTTTGCCAACAACTTACTCCCAAAGACATCCAGATCAACCCTGTGTTATGTTTTCTTTCCTTCTTTCCCTCTTTTTTTCTGTGCCAAGAAGTGTCTTGCTCTTATTAGAACTCTATTAGTTTCCCCAAACACCACAGTGGAAGAAAGAAAGAAAGAAAGAAAGAAAGAAAGAAAGAAAGAAAGAAAGAAAGAAAAAAGTAAGAAAGAAAGAAAGAAAGAAAGAAAGTAAGAAAGTAAGAATTAATGCATCTGTGTGCAGCACCTTTTCCTATCACTCGTCTTTCACCCATTCACACGCTGCCAGCACAGCGGAGCTGGGAATCAAACCCACAACCTTCAAGTTGAAAGACGACTCACTCTACCACCGAGCTACTGTCGCCCAACAATAACTAATAACTAGTCCTGGGAGAACTAAATACTTAACTTAAACCTAAGTTAACCTTTATTAATCCATTTTTAGTAAATGTTTCTCACTTTACAACAAGGGTCACATGGCACATTAATAATGTTAATAAATGTGAACTAAAGTATTTACAGTCACTTAAAGCTTTAATTAACGTTCAATAAACAGTTAATCCTGATATTAACAGCAGCTTTATGGACCCTTGAATAATATGTGAATGAATAACTTCATTCATCTGAATAACATTAATAAATGACTAGTTCAACATTAAATAATGTTATTCCGTATTCCTTTCTTTGCTAACCCTCAAGTTGGAGCTTTTAAAAGCTTTTTAAATCCCAATCACAACATCAGATTTACAGATTTACCTGTAGGACTTCATGAAACCAGTCCTTCTGTCTGCTGGGAAATATCTAAATCCAGTAACTCACGACTCATTTCTCTAACGGCGTGTTTCCACTGGCTCGCCCCGCCGTCACTGATTGGTCAGAGCGCCGTCACAGGAAGACGACGTCCGACACAAGAGTCAAGCCGAACAATGCCGAACTGTAGATCAGTTAAAAAGACTTGACAATCCTTAAAAACGTGGGTTAATCTCCAACAACTACCAGGGAAATGTCTAAAATCTCAATATTTAACAGAGGAGCCTGGTGTATTTAGAGACAGCACTGCTGATCAGACTGTCCTCCAATCAAACGTACATATAGGTAGGAATTTTTACTGGCTAACCCTGTCCTTCTTGCTCTAACCCTAACCTCGGTATATTTGAGTTGACACCAGTGTACTAAAAACAAACCTATAGGTCGTATTCAGGGGTTGGCGTCAGTTGGAGGACTTGTGATCACGAGTCAGTGACTGTGTCAGACGGAGTCTGTGCTCCGGAACATGGAGGAAGTGCTGAACACATAGTTTTAATGGTACACTGAAAACAACTGCTTTTACAAGTCACTCGTCACTCGTTTGTGTCTGTGAGTGTGTGTGTGTGTGTGTGTGTCGCGTGGAAAACAAAGTTGCAGCAGTTGCACGCAGCCGTGCAGTCATGACTCCGCCCACGTTGAGGAGGTACTATTTTTGTAGTGGAAAACCAACCTAAACTGTGCCGTGCCGTGCCGTGGGACCACAGTGGGGACAGCACCCCCCGCCACCCTCATGTGGAGGATAAAACCCTAGAAGATGGATGGATATACATACAATGGCAGAGCAGTCACTCATGCCTCATACATCTGTTACAGTAAATTACTATTCTGTCTCCAATATTTTAGAATATACAATATTATTATTATTATTATTATTATTATTATTATTATTATTATTATTAATAATAATTTTAATGTGAAAATAATATGAATTATAGGTCATAACATAATTGTTGTTGGTGCACGGTGTTTATCCTGAAGCCAGCCGCCACACTGTCGTCCCAGGGGCCGATACAGGAAGGAGACAGTGAAAGGCCACCCACCAGGAACCCACTGAGAGACCTTCAAAGATGTTGTTAAATAGGTGTCTGGATGTGTGCATGTATGAGAATAAGTGTTATAATTAGAAAAGCCTCTGGCTGCTAACAGTTGTTGGGACAACCTGCTGTGGCCCTTCACTGATGCACGCTGAGCATCTGCATCGCCTTTTGTTTCAGCCGCAGCAAAATGGGACTGAAACGAAAGTGCAACAATGGTCGTGGGGCTGCAGAGGAGTAGGACTGGCAGAATATGGAATACATACGCTGTGTGTCTTTTGTTATAGTCATGGCCGACTGTGTATCTACCGTCGTGCTGACTCTCATTTTTAAAATCGCAGCCACTGTCGAGGGAGCCGCGAGGGAACATGTGGCCACTAATGTGACAAGAAATGAAAATAATTCAGAATTCCGAGAATCCTCTGCCAAGGTGAACAACCCTTCATTCTGATGGCCCATGTATTTTAAACATATGATATTATGGAACGGTCCAGGGCGTGACCCCGCCCATCGCCCTATGTCAGCTGAGATAAGCACAGCACGCCCCGCGACCCTCCTGTGGAGGCTGAAGCGGTAGAAGATGAATAGATGAATATTATGGAAATTGAACTAGAAATATAAACTGATTTTCTAAATGGATTATTTATGTGGACTTGTTTTTACATGCATTAATAACGTAATCTGATTGAATCATTGTGTCGTTTCCAAGCCCACTCCTGACATCTGGTTGAGTACACTGACAAAGTTCAAGTTTCATCTTTTTAAAGACAAACACAACGTAACGTGACCCAAGCACAACTTAGACATTGAAAACACTCGCCTCTATATTTAAACATAGTGTCCAATTATTCAAATATCACTTCTTGTCATCAACCAGTGTTGGCTAATGGCTAAATGTTATCCATGCCCATAGAAATGTCATGGACGGACAGACGGTTAGGTAGATAGAGAGATAGATAGATAGATAGATAGATAGATAGATAGATAGATAGATAGATTGATAGATTGATAGATTCCTCTTTCCCTCCTGTAAACCTTCCCCCTCTTCCCTGCTGAGCCTTTTCTCCAGGCTTCTGTATCTATAATGAGCATTTCCTCCTAACCCCCACACCTTCTCTCGCTCTAATTTGCAGACACACACACACACACACACATTCTTATACAACATTCCTATCGAGGACACTCATAGACATAATGCATGTCCTAGCCCCTTACCCTAACAGTAACCATAACAACTGCATGCCGAGCCCCTGTAACCCCTATAACCGAAACCTGAGCTTAACCCAATTCTAACCCAAACAATGAAAGCAGGTCTTAATCCTTTACAAAAAAGCTCTTTAAATATGAGGACGAGCCATAATGTCCTCTTAAAGACAGGTTTGAATTCAAAACACACACACACACACACACCCCTCTCTCTCTCTCCTGTCCTCACTGTGTGCAGAATTGGAGGAGCTTATCGCCTAGCAACCACAATTAAAGTACAACAAGTCCGTAGCAGTAGCAGCCAGCATCAGAGCAACGTTGGTAAACCTGCATGTGACCAACAGTTTTCGACAGGAAGCGCAAACTGAGGGAGAGTTGCACAGGGAGGGATGGAGGGATGGAGGGATGGAGAGAGGCAGAGCGGCGCGTGTGAAGTGGAACAGGTGAACAGCTATTAGAGAGGAAACACCGTGTGGACTTTGGGATTTGGAGAGAGCGGGAGAAGACGGGGGGGAGTCGAGTCACATTCTCCGACTGAGTGATAGTGGGTTGGACTCAACAGGTACGTGTGTGCTGGAATTTGAATGGATTATATAGATAGGAACTGTGTTTACTTTCGATTTGTATTCATGTCATCATGGCATAAAGGATGTTGTCGCTGATTTCACAGCAGGCAGAGAATGCCAGACTCAAAAGTAGAGGAAACTCCAGTAGTGCTAATAGTGAGTAGATTTTGCCCATTTTCTGATCATTGTCTTTGGCTGATTATATTGAAATCCAGCAAGTTATTTGTTAAATACTGTTAGTTTTAACATTTATTTCCTGAAAAAGTTGAATTTTACATTTGTTTTTTTTAAATTACTTACATCTATTATTACATTACATATTTTTTTACTTCAGAAATGAGAGTGATGTCGCGGGGAATGATCAACCGGATTATTATTATTATTATTATTATTATTATCATCACCCAGCGACTCCAGACGAGAACCTACCCAAGATAGTTGTATCGTAATACTACGTCTTTATTTCCCCCCCCACTCACTTACTCATGTGTGTTCCGTCTTAGCGTGACTCACCTCTGGTGGTGACGCACCTGCAGAAGACGTAGGAAGCCGGAAAAGAAACAACAATATGTGTGTGCTTGTGCTCCTGTGTGTGTGTTTGTGTTTGAGAGCGACGTATTCAAACGGCCCCCGTTGAGCAGAGCTGACAGGAAGTGTTCTGGAAACTCAGCTGACATTGGAAATTCATGTGAATAAAGTGTTTGGAGTGATTGCTACTGTGGTAAATGTCCGTATTAGTGTGTTAGATTGACACTGACGCTAAATACATAAACAAACTCAATAGAGGGAGAAACCCTTTGTGTTACTGCATGTTTTTTTAGGTTAATCAGCTTGCAGATACTTAGATTAAGGCCAGTAGATAGAGAGGGGGTGTTCCAGCAACAACTGCCTACACTGCAAAGATAGAAAAGAACCCTAATAATAAGGAACGAGTATTGTCACAACCTGTGGATTGGAACCGACTGAAGCTTTAGGGTCACATTTCTCCGCCTGCAGCACACGATTATACGGCTGTGTCGTCATTTATCTGTGTCTCAACTAAGTGCAAATATGGATTGTTCCACGTGAGCGACAACACAAAAAGGCAAAAGTGTCATTTGTCTTTTCAGATTGTGACGTCTGTTTTTTCCTTTTCTTGCCGACAGAGTCTGGGCTCCGCCGACCGGAAGGAGAATCAGCGTAAGAAGTAAGTCTTTTTTTTAATATGATAATGAGATCCGTTATTAAGTCATTATTGTTTCATATTGACATATTCTGGTTGTTGCAAGTTTCCTTCCTTTGTTGGGCTCTTGACTTGATTCCTTTAAAGGAACCTGTCGAGTATATTACACAGAACGGATCGTTCGATGTATCACTTCCAGTCGCATTTAAAGCGCAAGACAAATCTCCCAAAGAATTTGACCTAATTCATCTGAGTTCAGATGCCACGCATGCCAAGCAAGTTAATTCTGCCTAAGCCTGAGTTACACCTTCACACTGAACTCTAATGGCGTATTCTTATCATATCCACCAGGTCCATTCAGGACAGATTCCAAAGGCACGTGTGAACAGACAAAAGTAGACGTGTCTCTTGTCTCTCAGATGTTACTGTGAGGTGTTAATGGGGCTCGAGTGCCTCTTCAAAGACACCACGTCATCTCAGGTGGATCACACGTCTAGAACCTTCTTACTGTGAGAGAACACTGTGTTCACGGCGCTAAGTCGACCTGTTTACAGTGTTCCGTGAGACACAGAATGTTCCTTTGATTTATTTTTCCGATGAATTACTCCATGAAAATGTGAAAGTGGGGACGTAAAGTGAGGAGACCCTCACGTGTCTCTGTTTGTCCTTCCAGTCCATGCTCCGTCTCTGAAGTTTGTTCTTCAGATTACAACATTGAGTTCATGGCTGACATAACATGTGCTCTCAGTATTCTTTGTCTCTGTGGACAAGGGCTGCAGGTCGTTGTCCTCAGTCCATTTCTGAAGGCTGTGAGAGGATTGAACGAGCGCAGGTGAACGCATCGCAGAGTCACAGAGGCGACCAGAGGGATGTGCAATTGCTTTTATGATGGATTTTAAAATAAGAAAAAAAATATAGGAAAATAAATAAATAAATAATTCATGGACTCAAAGTCACTTTACCTTAAAAACACAATGCAGGACATTAAAAGCAGTCTTGAAGACAGGAGTTTTGAGGAATGATCTGAATGAGGTAAAGGTCAGAACAGTCATGGATGGGTTGGGGGAGTGACTTCCAGAGGGAGGGGTCTGCGATGGAGAAGACTCCATCTCCCCAGGTTTTGTGCTTGGTCCTGGGGTGGCGGCTGTAGCAGGTTGGAGTCTTAGGACCAGAGAGTTCTAGACATGATGGCGCTTATTGAGGAGCTCTGCTGGTTGCAGTAATCAAATTTGAAGCAGCAGAGAAGGAGAGTGATGGCCGGAGGAGGGCAATAAAAAGATTTGTCATGTCGCACTTATTGTTAAGTTGCAGAAAGTTTGCCTGCATTCAGGAGTGTGAGTCACAGATGGCAACGGATGTTGTTTTAATGTCCTTTCTGAGAATGGTTGCTGCTGGCGGTGTTTGTCCAGGCAGGTGAAGTCAGTGGGTGTGGCTTAATTTAGTGAAAAATTGTCCATGGGTTCGTGCCAGGTTTCAGTCTGAGCCAGAGGACGTTGTTTCATTGGTTGGTTGAGAGGACGCAGATCGGATCGGTTCACGTGTTGTTTGTTGTGATGACATAATGAGTTAGGGAAACGCCAGGATCACATTGATGGGATGGCGTAGATGGGTAGGAGATAGGTGCCTGAGTACAGTGGTGGCATGAGTTCCTCTGCAGGACCAGGTCTGGGTCAATGTGCATATTGACCGCAGAGACAACAGAGTGTCTTCCTCAGGGATTAAAAGTATAAATAGTACACAGACTTTGATGTGCACAGAGACATAGTGTTCTCCGCCATCTCTTATAGATTTCATTAGGGGTCTGACAGAAGGAGCATCATGTAAATTTGTGTTGTGCTGTTGATTCACCAGTTGTTTTTCAAATGGTGGTAATAAACAAATGTACATGGTACGCTAATCATCAATGTCCATATATGGTTTATTGTGAAACTGTAATACCCAGGCCTAGTTCTGAGCATGCCATAATGAGACTGGTTGCCAGGAGACAAGCAGATGTACTGAATGAAGGAAGGAGAAGAGTGTTCAATAAGTTCTGTCACACCAACCTCAGGCCTTAGCAGCAGCTTCTTATTGGATTTTATTCACCAAAAGCTTCAGGTCCACCAACTGTAGCTCAATTCAGTTTATTCTGATGTAGCTGCGCTGGATCATGTTGTCATCGCTATTTTTAGAACTGTGCTGCGGGCTGCCAATAAGTTGCCCACGGACTGCCACGTGTTCGCAGGCATCGTGTTGGTGACCACTGGTCTACATGGTGAATGGTCTGCAGTCATACAGTGCTTTTCAAGTCCATGACCATTCAAAGCTGCTTTACTTTACAATCACATACATTCACTCAGTCACATCCATTCACCCAGTCACATCCATTCACTTCATCCATTCAGTCACACATCATTCACTCAGTCACATCAGTCACATCCATTCACTCAGTCACATCCATTCACCCAGTCACATCCATTCACCCAGTCACATCCATTCACTCAGTCACATCCATTCACCAAGTCACATCCATTCACTCAGTCACATCCATTCACCCAGTCACATCCATTCAGTCACATCCATTCACCAAGTCATCCATTCACTCAGTCACATCCATTCACCCAGTCACATCCATTCACTCAGTCACATCCATTCACCAAGTCACATCCATTCACAGTCACATCCATTCACTCAGTCATCCATTCAGTCACATCCATTCACTCAGTCACATCCATTCACTCAGTCACATCCACATCCATTCACTCAGTCACATCCATTCACTCAGTTCACATCCATTCACCAGTCACATCCATTCACTCAGTCACATCCATTCACATCCATTCACCCAGTCACATCCATTCACTCAGTCACATCCATTCACCCAGTCACATCCTTTCTCCATCACACATCAGTCAGACCCATCTTCACACTGCCAGTGCTGCCTTCAGGAGAAACTTGTAGACTAGAGGAGCCGGGCATCAAATCTATGAGCCCCCCCGGTTAAAAGACACCCCACTCTCACTCCTAATATCACTGTTAAAAACTGCCCGAGGCCTCTGCCTTTCTTTTTTCCGCTCATAAAACACATTTCCTGCAGTTTGTAAATGATATGTTGTTTGTTGTGAATCATCACGTGTGGTGCAGAGTAAATCTGGAGTGGGGCAGACCGGACGCCGCTGTGTGCGTAACCCCCGACACTTTGGGCTTGTTAGTGTCATTTTTGGAGCCTTTTATGATGCTCAGCGTGAACTGGATGGCCACAAATATCCCACTCAGACAACAGTACTGCACAGCTGGCAGCCGGGCGTCAGCGGCATGCGCACCGGTTTTGCGCACCACTCCACAAAGCCGCAACATTCCTGTGGCCCAAATTCAAACAGTTGCGGATGCTGCCCGCTGACCAAAGGGCAAATGTACCACAGTATGAGAAGTCCCGCCTGTTAGCTGCGCAGCAGCCGGTACCGGAGGACCCAGATGATGCGAGCCAGGAGACGGGTGCTGCGTCAACAGTCGGGTCGGGTTGTAATTTTCAGGCCCGTTGAGAACTCTGATCACTGTGTATTATCTGAGCTGTTAACGAAGCTTATAGAGGTGAATCTGTTTAAAGGGACACAGGAGCTTTAACTGACAGATCATTATTGCTGAAAGTGTCCAAAAAGACAGTAATGTCCTGCATCCCAGTGCAAATGAAGTGCAGGCAGCTCTCGTGTGTCAATTTGTCTTCTTTCTGTCGAGGATGTTATTTGCTCCATTCCCTATTATGAAGGAATATTGTTTGCTTTATTGTTCCGTTTTGTCCCCTGTGGACTGTTACAGTGTGATTTGTACGTGTTTCAATTTTCATTCTTGTTGCTAGGTTTTTGTGGAAGACTCAGAGACACAGAAGCACAACAACGACACCAGTTTAAAAACAAGGATCCATTTATGGACTTTGAAAATGTACATGTATTATAGGTTGCACCCAGGCCTGATGGGCCCGAGGGGCCTGACAGCCCGAGGGCCGGGCTTTGGGGCAATTACGAGATCATTACCTCAGACTCGGGTCGGGCTCGGACTTCCTTTAATCTGCCAATTAGAAAGAATTACTAGAACGCTCGCCCTCCCCGCTCCACACCACTTACAACTGTCACTCATAGTCACAGATCACATGACACGGATCCCACTCCCGTGTCACTGCCACAAACATGACAAGATAATTACAAAGATTAGAGATGGCCAACTGAAGACAACAGAGAACAAGAGGGGCAAGGCAAATTACGGGACTGAGTTTAATCTCATTACATCCACTGACGATGAGATGAGCCAACTGATTCTAACAACGAACAAATAAGACATATTCTACATTCCATTCATCCATTTTCTACTGCTGTATCCTCAGTGGGAGGGTCACAGGAGGAGGAGCCAATCTCAGCTGACAGAGGGCGATGTTCTACATTCATTACATCCAAAGTGAATTATTAAAAAAAAAAAAGAAAAAGGTTTTAAATGTAATGACTGTGTCATTATAGCTCCTGAAAATCAAATTAAAAAGACCCTCTGCATTTTAAATTGTGAGTTTACGTTACAAAAATATCCGACTTCTGAAATAGAACCACTTTAACATGGATTACTGCAGGAAGACTAATCATACCCAACAATTAAAGGAAAAATAAGGATTAACTATCAATGGATTACACAACTGAGATCAGTGCAAGAAAAGGCTTGACTTTCTATAGCAATGCTTATAGACCACACCTCCCATCTGGTTATTCTGCATTATGCTACTGCCACATTCCCCACACTCGAGGGACTTTTCCTCACAGCAGAAGCTGCTTGTTGTCGTGGTTACAGATGACATGAGAGCCAGAGCCCTGCAGCATGTCATTCATGGGCCAACACTGATGATATGACATTCAGCGGACAGTACACACGGTCTGAAATGGGACTATAATCAAACCTCTGTCATAGATCTGAGGACAGGAAGACACAATAAAGTGTCTTCAATTCTCAGAGTCAGAAGAAACAGACCCGCAGCATTTCTGTGTCTCATCCTCCAGAGGTCCGATCCAAGACAAACCTGGAGCAGAAAGATAACACGGACTGAGGGTTGCTGCTGTCTGACCGATGTGAAACACATTCCTTCATTTTTCCAGCTTCTTTTCTCCTCATCTCATTTTTTCCAGGGCTCTGAAATCCCAGTGTAAATACATATTGAGGGGTATTTACAATAGTGGTAATGGTGGTCGGGGGAGAGACTCACTCTGTGGAACGGAGGAGACTGCGTTGGCTCACTCACTTTCTGAGTCTATAACGATTTGTACAGTAGCATGTGTGTGTGTGTGTGTGTGTGTGTGTGTGTACACTTGTATTGGGGGAGAGAAAAGGATGCAAAGGAAACACACTATCATTTAAACAGTACTTTTCTGAGAAGTGGCATAAAACACACACAATTACACATGCACATGTAAACAACATAACATATTTCATCACTTGATCTGCACACGCGCACACGAGGGAGTTCTTCAAGAAAATGAATTTCTGTCATGTTTACACTGATTTTAAACCTCTATGGAACCTCTCCATAAACGTCTCTCTCCATCATGAAAACACAGCAAAATGTCATCAGACACACACACACACACACATTTATATTTATGCATATATGTGTATATATGTGTATATATATGTGTGTGTGTAAATATATATGTGTATATATATACACATATATACCTATGTACATGTGTATATATAACTATATATGTATATGTGTGTGTATATATGTTTATATATATACACACATATATATACCTATGTACATGTGTGTATATATATATCTATATACAGTATATATATAGATATATATATATATAAATATATAAAGATAGATGTATATCTCACATCTTACTTTGCCACCCCACAGGATAATATGTTAGGAACCACCTTACCAAATTTAAGTGATTAAAAGAGCCACTAAGTGTTTAAAAATAAGGTTTTAAGTCGTGTCAAATTCAGCGTCAGTCTCTGTGGGGGCGCGGCACACTATTCAAGTCATCGCTCATCAGTGTTTGTACAAAATATGAACATAAATGCTCCGCTTTTTCGACTTCAAGCAACCTTTTCAACATGTTGGTAGTAGTTTATAGAATATATACGTTATTAATTCCGTTAAGGAAATTATTTCTCTGCATTTGACCCATCCTTGAATTAGGAGTAGCGCCCGGGGAGCAATGGGGGTTGGGTACATATTAGCGACATATTGCACATAAACAGAGCTAGTTTAGCAGCAGTCCTCCATCCTCTCTCTCCCTCTTTGTGTTTGTATTTATGAAGCACTTTTTCGTCTCGATGACCACTCAAAGCTGCTTTCACCCATTCACCCATTCACACATGCAGCAAACATCTTTCTTACCCATTCACACGCTGCCAGTACAGACATCAGAGGTTGAAGACGAGAAATGCTGAATTTGCGTTGTTTAACAGGGTAAATGTGACTTTGCTTTCTTTCTTTAATCCAAGCATGAACCCTAACTCTACTCATCCATTAGCTTTTGAAATTGTTGCTCCAATATTGTTTGTCTTGGGGAATTTTCCTCAACCGTTGGTTCTGTTAAATATAGAGATGCATGTGACACACACACACACACAGAGGGAGAGAGAGAATTCTCTAACTCTTCGAGGTTCTCTTCCCCTTTCCAGCATAAATAATCCCCAGTCTGCTGGCTCAACCCTGATTGGAATCTCGACGCCGTGCTCAATTGTGGGTTGATGGGAGGAGTTGGGATGTTCTTTGTGTGCGTGTGTGTGTGTTATTTGGGATATTTGGACCTCGCGAGGACAGTTGATCTTCACAAATTTAAAGCGGCCAAAGCATGGTCCTATCTCACTTATATGTGCGATATGGAGGTTTACTTACAGACATGAAGTCATTTTTATGGTCAAAAACCTCCTAGTCGCTACTGAACTGATTGTTATGGACGTTTAGGGCTTCATAAACGAGGTAATAAGCGTTAATTGGCACTTGGGATCTTTAAAGGGCTTTTTGAACGTTAAGACAGACTTTAGCTTTGTTTGGGCTGTTGAAAGAATAGTTGTGCAAACGTGTGTGTGTGTGAGTGTGTGTGTATACTGTATATATACTGTATATACCTCCAAAATTTTACGACATTCCTCTAAAGTTTAGTCAAATATGTGTTGGGTTGTTTTTACATTTCAATAGTAAACGTGTTCAGAATCAGCTGTTGATCACAGATGATCGATCGTCTTATGACAAAAATCTTACTTCCAGGGAAGCTGGGCTTCCATGACAGTGGACGCTGGGCTTCTGCATGATGATTGGAGGAAGTGTCTTGTGTTTTGATTGACAGCGTTGCGGAACCATACTCCACAGCGGAGCCTTTTCTGCGTCATCCCTTAAAAGCTCCTGAATCAATGACATAGTTTCCATTAAAAAATGACTAAATAATGGAGCGATAAAGCAGCAAACATTCTGTAGATATCATAATTTTAAGGCGACACATTTTAGTTCTATACCTAATATAACCACACTTCCCAAAACCTGAACTATCCTTTTAGTGCATTTTTCATTACCATAATCATGTGACGGTTTGTGCTATTGGAACAATTGCAATGGTTTCTGAAAGCTGAGCAGTTGCACGTCAAAGCCAACCTGTGGTTATCACGGTCATTTCACTCGCGCTGTTGCAGGAAGCCGGAGAATCAGCGTGTTTGTCGCCAGAGAGGAGAGAGTCCGAAAAAAGCCTGTACCTATTTTTTTTGGCCTGTTTTTGCTCACTGAGACACATGTTATTCTAAATATGTCGTGCACTGTTCAAATTTCAAATTTAATACGCCGAAACTGGTGTTCATGTACAACTACAGTGTTTTTTTTCTCCTCAATAAAACGTTTTTATTCATTTTAAATTGCTAATGCACTTATTTTAACATGCAGTAAATCGTTAATAACTACCAGATATTTCCAGATATGTGTGTGTGTGCGTGTGTGTTACTCAGTGGGATTGCATAATCTCAGTATAACCCTTAGTACTGTTGAAATCCTGCTGTTAATGTCTACCAATTGTTTACAGTGTAATGGAGCTTCAAATAACATTCCCTCTGACATTCACATCATTATCTCATAACTAAGAGAAAAAGTCTGTGGTAGCTCTCAGTGGCTTTGTCCATTTTCTCAGACTGTGTATTAGTTTGCTGTGGTTCCGTGTGTTTGTCCAAATGCAATGGTGTGCATATCCATCACCGATGCATCTTAATGTCAAGTCAGTGTCGGGTTAGTGTCGAGTCGGCCTTATGCCACACGTCAAACACAGAGGGGAATCGTGACAAACCCAACACTTACCATAGGGTGTCGGTGGATCAGTGGAAAGGCAAGTCGTCTATCAGTCCAGATCACTCCGCTAGTCTACATGCAAGACACTTGATGCCATGTTGCTCCTTATTAAGCCTGTGCTGACGGCATGTATGAAAAAATGTCTATGAATGGGTGAATGGCGAAAACTATAGTGTAAAGCAGCTTTGAGTGGTCAGATGAGAAAAGCACTATATAAATACTAGAGATGTGCGATATTGGCTTCTTTTTTTAACCGATTTTTGATAATATTATTATTATTATTATTATTTTTATTGTTGTCCAACACTTAATTGCTGATCCCGATATCAACCGATCTCCTGTTGTGGAATTAAACATAATACCTACTTTTATTGTGTACCTACACATTCCACAAATAAACACTGTCAATGTGAGTTATGGAAAAAGTGCAAAATCAACTATACAATTTTGGTAACGGCACATTTTCATGAGGTACAAACAACACTTTCGAAGTGCGAAGAAAGTGGCCACACACTGTTGTTATGTTATGTTATGTTATGGCTAATGGTTATAAAACTCTTTCTTTCTGTTTGTGCGGTTGATACCAGAGTACCTTGGTTTGCAATGTAGCTTTATGGCTAAGTTATTAGCACTTGAGACTGAAGTATTTATTGTTCTGAATGCTATGCCAAGGCTCTGAGCTTTCTATTAAAGGCCTCCTCTCTCCTTTGGTGAGAAAAATAATCTTTCTCATTAACATTTTGTCCTGATGTGCTTTTTAATGGTGCCCCATATAGTATTAGTTTTGAAACATGATTGTATAACAATACGCGAGCGAAATTTGACTTCAGGGTACATGTTTTGTAGACAGCTTTGGAATTGTTTCTCAGTAATTGACTCCCACTGCTACTAAACAATCTGACCGAATCAGCTCATGTAATTGTGTTACAAGTGAAGGAAAGTCTTTTTAGTGTGAAGAAATATCAGTATGTTTTATGTGCCGAGACTTCAGTCCAAGTGAAATAAAAGCAGTCTCCATCATGTCCACACACATGGGTTTGGATGCAGAGGGTAAGTGGAAAACAAGGGTTTCTTTGAGCAGATTTTAATTAGCAATGTTTGTAGTTTGGCTGCCTTCTTTTATGATTGAACCGCTGAAAGCCTTTTGTGTTTGCATTATGCAACACATTAAAGAGAGTGTATTTGTGTATGTGTGCATCTGCTTGTGAGATTCTGTGCGTGTGTCCATTACATTTGCACATAGCTATTCTATTGATGGGTGAACACGTTCTTTTTTGGCTTAGTAGAGTTCATAGGAGACAGGCTTGAAAGCAATCCTAGCACTATAATAGTTATTTTAGGTAGGCCGCCATTGCCCCAAATTGCTGACACAAGTTCAGGTATTTGTCTGTCTTGTTTCTAATTCCCCGTATTATTGTCTGTGCCTTAGTAATCTGAAGTTAGAGCTGTGGTTAAGGGCAGCCCGACCTCAGACGGACCTCAGATTGAGTAATGCATAATTCGTCCTGTTTAAGAACACTTTTCATACAAATCCCTCTCAGTGTTTCCCCCACAATTGTTGCTTTAGCGGCGGTGCTGTCGGCCTGTGTCAGCAACATGATAGCCCTTAATATTTGTATTTAGCATTTAGCATGTGTTTGTGCCTGTGTGTGTGCACACGCGTGCAAACGTTAGGTTCCTACTCTTACACTTCAAACTTACACTTTAATAAGCAGCTATTATCATAAATTAAGTGATATAAAATGATAGCGTAACGGAAGTCGTCACGACTTTAACCTAAAAGCCAACAACATACAATGAAACTCTGTGAAAAGATGAAACCGATTCCACTAAAACTAGAAACATATGTCACCTAAAATTAAATAAGAGGATAAGAGGATAGGTGAAATACAGTGCATAGTATATACATTTTCCTTTAATTATATTGCTGTAACTCAACTTTAAAATATCAGAGACAGATGGAAATACATGGAACACAAGGCTCCCCCATACAGATAGTGGTCTTATCATGTGTGCAGTCTGCATTTGAATGTTTTGTTGTTGTACTGAAAATTATTGACTGAAATCTAGTGCATTTTGTAAATGGTCATTGTAAATTCCTTTTCCCTGAAGTTAACCGTGAACTGGCAACCAGAAAGCTGTGAATCTGAACGCAGACTTCAGCGTCATGATTAAGGAAGTGATCGCTCTCCAAGCTGAGTCCGTCGTTCTGTTCTCAGGTCCTCAGGATCTTTGGTGATCCAGTAAACTGTTCTGTCCCCGACTGCTTTGGCATCCTGGTGCACAACAGCGATCCACCGTCTCATTTTGTATGAAAACAGCCGGTGAAGAGGCGAGTGTCCTGACATATGGCCAGGTATATATGCTGCTGGTTATTTATGTCTATATATAGACATAAATGTGAACACTATGGTGAAATCAGCTGCCAGAGCTCTATAAAAGGTATAAAAACACTTTACTTTAAAGTTATTTTAGACTCACAAACGTGAAGTCATGTGGTTATACACCATCCCAACCTCAGTTCAAAGTCAACAAAGTCAAATGTGGTTGTGATCAGAGGACAGGTGTCGAGGACGTCAAGACTGAGCCGCCGTCGCGATGGTGATGATGTTACCACGGACAGCTGCAAGGGGTGAAGGCAGGCTTGGGCAGTTGCCCACAGATTCCCCTACAGAGACACCCACCTGCTTCATATGTCCAGTTTTCTTTTAAACCCCTCAAAGGGATTCCCTGAGTGAAGTGAACCCCATGTCTTTGAAGTCCTGATCCTGTGTGTTTGTGTGGCATTGAAGTCCTCATCCTATGGTCATGTCGCGCCACATGTTTAAATCCAAATGTTTGTTTGAAGTTTTATGACCAATCGTTGGTCCCCAGACAAACATGACATCTGGATAAGCAGAAACAATTATTATCAACCAATGAACATGAACCATCTCCCCGTAAGGCTATTTCTGAATCTGTGTTTCTCAGACCTGTCAGGTCTCCAGTTCCTGTAAAAGGGACGTCAGCATTAATGAACTGCAGCGGCTGCCAGTGGTTCTTATTTAATTAGAAGCCCTTGAAGCAGCAGCAGCAGCAGCAGCACAGTCTAGCTTAATACAATCACTTTTGGGGTGACTCTGCCATCAGATCAAAATCCCACATCCCTGTTGTGTGATTCATACAGGAAAATATGCTTCTATGTCTTCGAGGTCAATTAACTCTTTGGAGAAGCTGGCGCAGGCTCAGGAAACAGTAGCTGAGGGTGTAGGAGTGGGAACCAGCGTAGTAAGGTTGGGGTTGTTCATCTAGATAAGCCATAGCATGAGGTCATTTTGAATGACGCCTTCAAAAACATCTTTATAGTGAAGCAGCTGCTGTGTAGAGGAGTATGTGGTAGAGCATGGGAGAATATTTGTAGGAGTTCTTTTTCCGTGCTACTCGGCTAAAAACGACATTCCCACACTAAACTGCATCCTCAATGAAGTTAGTTAGTTTTTATTAATCCCCTTAGGGAAAGTATTCCTCTGCATTTTGACCCATCCTAGAATTAGGAGCAGTGGGCTGCCACACTGAGTAGCGCCCAGGGAGCATTGGGGGTTGGGTACCTTGCTCAGGGGTACCCCAGCCCTTTTTGGCCGGGTGGGGATTTGAACCTCTGGTTACAAGTCAAGTTCCCTTTCCACTTGGCCATGGGCTGCCCAACATATTCCAATGTTGCAGAGGATACTTGTTCCAAACAGGGCTTGAACCCGGGTCTGTCGTCTAAGAGACGGGAGTGTTACCAACTTTGCTTGCTTTGAAATCCTCAATTGAAATTGAAATTGTGGTTTAATGTGTCGTTGCCGTAACGAGCTAATCCGAGCTAAAGGAGCTAGCGGTCTTCGGGGGTCCGCCAGCTTGGTTGCTAACACTGCATACGTCATGACGTGATGTGGGGAGTGCATGGAGAAGTGATCCAGGCTGCGTTGGAGACGGAGAAGCGCACGGCGTTCGCCATCCACTCAGAACGTAGCGTTAGCTTCGTACTCTCTGTGCCTGTTGTTTTGTTTCCGGTGTGGTGTTGTAGTTTTTCTAACGTTACCAGTTGTTGCAACAGCATGTTTGCTAGGCCAAAAAGAACGCTATTCTCTGATGCCGTTAAAATGGGTTTGCGTTAACGCCGTTAATAGCGCGTTTAACTGACCGCAGTAGTTAAAATGTATATGAAGCATTCATGCGGTCACAAACCGGCCTGGAGCTCCACAGACCCAGGCGACCACCAGCTGAGGGGAGGGGTTAATGTCCCCCACCTCCACATCCAAGACCCTGGACTCTGATGATTACAAACAGGCAGAAACAGACATAAATCGTGCTGTGATTGCAATAAACGACACCCTTCAATAAAAAATCAACAAGCATCAAATGCAGTGAACAGGGCTCTGGCTGCACTCAAAAAAAATACTGTAGATATGGCTGTAGATTATGATTATTGTTATAATAATTTGTAAAAAATAACCATATTCAGCATTTTGTATGCAGTATGCATCTGTATAAACTGTCATACGTTTGAGGTGTCCACGGCCACAGCGCTCATTCTCTTTTAATGGAGTGGCATCAAGTACCGCGCTGTGGCTCTGAGGGGAGCGACGGCCAATTAAGACACATTATGCAAATATGAGCGTCTTAAAATAACACAATCACTGCCACGACGAGGGTCATTTGTGTTTATGTGATTGTGAGGGCTCGACGCGACACACATGCAGGGTCAAACATTTGTCGGTGACGTGAGGAAACAAGCTTTTCCTGGAGTTTGGTGAGTCGAGTTGAGTGGTCGGCACAGAGATTAGTGTAGAAATGGCCGACTCTTTCCTCCGGGCAGGTTGGACAGGTGAACATGTGACTCCACTGTCGTTCTTTATCTTAGAAACCTCATTTGAATTTGAGGGATGAACACCATGTTGCCACTGAATCAGTCTCATTTTGTCTTTTTAAGGACGACACGGGCAAGGATCAGAGTTTCTATCCCGTGTTTTATTTACCCCAGTGGAAAAGATTACTAGTCTATGATGCAATAGAGATCTTTATCCAGTCTTTTTGTGCGATCTGATCAGTGTGTCACAGACCTGACCGGACACTCTCAGGGAGGGGTCTCCGTGATAACACTGTGCTCATTACTTATGTCAGGGACAGACACAAAGTTTGACAGTCTGGCAACCGATTGAGGTGCAACTGGCCACATCACTGCTCAGAACCCCGAGTAATGACAGTAACCATTGTGTACAGTCCCATCAATCCTGTTTTTCATCAAAGCCACATGTGAGCTGTTATTCCTGCAGCACATCATATAAACTCACAACAGCGATGGCAGATGCAGGCTTTGTTTTCGTGTGACGGGTTGCACTCCATTAATCTGTCCTGTTCTTATGCCAACTGTCCCCACACTTTGGCTCCGAACACGCCGCGAGGGAGTTTGGATTGAGGCTTTAGGCATTTATAGAAAGATATTAAAAACAGCACAGTGACATGGAGTATAGATCTAATTAGACAGACTGAACATGTCATGTGTTTTGGATACGGTTGTAAAACTTCAAATTGCAGGCCTTGATTCTGTTTGCGCTCTCAGCGCTTTATAGTGTGTATATTTATATAAGTATGTTCAGCCATTGCTCATCCTGCACACTATTTCACTCGTTGACTGAATACCAAATATGACAGTGACCCAGACTCAAGGAAACTGTGCAGGTGCATGACCTGAGAGGAGAGTGTCAAGCCAAACGTCTCCGCCTGTCAATTTCTGATGTGAGACACATTTCAAATTGTTGTGCAACAGAGTGAAAATCAAGCTCGACAACAAGGAGACTCAGAGAGAGAGAGAGAGACGGATGCAAACTGCAAACAGCTGTTTCTACACTCAACACAAATATAAGGGCAGCACATTTGTGTTTACTCCCATTTTCCATGACTTGATTGAAAGATGTTCCTGTATGCAGGCAAATGCATCAGTGACCACAACACTACTTCCGTCTGGCAGGTGAGACGTATGACGATGATTATAGCACACGTGTGCCTTGGATTTACAGTGAAAGGTCACTGTAAAACGCGCAGTTCTTCGATGCGACACGATGCCTCGGGTGCCGCAGGTTTTCGGGGCGGGTGCAGTTGGCACGCAGCCTACAGCAATGTCACCACCCTACGCCGCCTCCGACAGTGTTTCAGAGAACCTCACTGTACTCTACGTACACCCGGCCTCATCACTGCGGTCTCCACCGCAGAGATATGATCAAATCTCTGCCGTACGCCGCTTCGGAGGTTGTACTTGGCAGGCAGCAGGTATGAAGCCGTGTCGGGGTGAGGTGAGTGGTCTATGGAGATGGCGATAATGCATGGCATTGGCCCCACGTTGCAAAAGATCTATTCTGTACACAATTCCTGGAAAATGAGGACGCTCCAACCTTCTGCGCGGGCCTGTATCCTCACCACATGTCACCCACACTGAGGATGTTTGGGATGCTTTCGTCACGACGGGTGTGACAGTGGGTTCCAGTCCCTGCCGTTGTCCCGCGGCTCTTTGCATAACCATTCAAGGAGTGAACCAGTATTCCACAGGCCACGGTCAATAGCTGGATCCACTCTCTGCACAGGAGATGTGCCACACTGCATGAGGCCAAGTGTGGTCATACAAGCCACTGACAGTCCACGTACTGATTTTGTTGGGAAGTCATTCAAAAATATTAAGGTAAATGTAAATAACCTGCTCAAATTCATTTATTTCACTTTCAAAAGAAGTTTTAATGCTGTTTTACCTTTCTAAGACTTTCCCATTGTTAAATAATTCATTTTATTTCATTAAACAAAGTTGCCTCTTTGCTATTTTAAAAAGTCCTCTCAGTCATTTCATCCCTAAACTGCTTTTGGCTCCAGTGGTCGGTCAGTCAGTCATTATCTACCACTTTATCCTCCACCAGAGGGTCGCGGGGGGTGCTGTGCCAATCTCAGCTACATCAGGCGATAGGCGGGGTACACCCTGGACAGTTCGCCAGTCCATCGCAGGGCCACGCACACACAGATAGAGACACACAAGCATTCACTCTCACACTCACTCCTATGGTCAATTTAGAGTGTCCAATTTACCTAATTGCATGTTTTTGGACTGTGGGAGGAAGCCGGAGAACCCGGAGAGAACCCACTCACATGGAGAACATGCAGACTCCATGCAGAAAGGCCCTTGTTCCAACCGGGCTCGAACCCGGGTCTTCTCGCTGCAAGGCAAGAGTGCTAACCACTACACCGCCGTGTGCTGCGTTCCATCTGCAGTTACTCGGACACAGTGGCATCTACAGTGATGAAGCTCACAAGTGTTATCTTTTATCTTGATACCAAGACAATTCTCATAATACATAATAAAGAGTACAGCAGCACTGGTACATTCAACTATGGCATCACAAAATAATCATTCATTACATGAACAGCAACATTGTGATGATCTGCACGGAATAGATGGACATTTTGGGGAGAGTGTGTGTGGAGATGTTGCTATCTGCAGCCCAGGAGGAATAAATGGGAATAAACCAGCTGTTGCTCATGTTACCGGGGTATGATAGGCGGCACACACGTCTACACCAACCACAGCCTGAGCGCCACGGACGTGCAGGGAGTGTCTGATGTGGGACTTGAGGGGAGGGGGACGGTGGCAGTGAGTGGGCTCACAGGTGATGATAAGCCCTAATGTTCCATGAACACCGCAGGTACGGTGTCGTCCACTCGCACATCTGGAGCATACTGTCCGAGCTCAGCACACACTTCCTCTCTGCTCGCACAGTTAAAAGGCAAAGGTGCAAAGAGGACTTGGGATCTAAACTGAGAACTGGGGAGCCTCTGAGCAAGGTAGTGCTGAATACATGAAAAATGTGTAATATGTGTATCAGGTGCAGGGCAGACTCTCTCTCTCTCTCTCTGTCTCTGTAGAATAATCCTAATCATAAAGGTGGTGTGGGGAGACATGTGAGTGGGTTCCAGTGAGCTATGGCCACTTATACTGTGTCATGAATACTTCACAGGTCTGGAATTTCAGTCAAAAAGTTACTGGAGACCATCTTGTGTCTACTGTCGGATCACGCTGTTAACTTCATAAAAACCACCAAAGGAACTCTCGACACACGCAAATAAATGTACATGCATGGAAGTAGTGGACGTCATGCAAGATCAGTGCTCATTGTTTGCGTTGCTAGGCAACAGTCAGTTGTGGATCTGTTTTGTCGCCGTCGCATCACAGTCACGTTCAGCACAAGAGCACTCCCTCTTGTGGGAAACTGCAGAATTACACTTCCCACGTTTACGTGGATCGCCTTTAATCCTGGCATTCACAGTTTTTCTGTTTGCCACGCGGTTGATTTCGGTATACAAGTGGGCGTGTCTTATTCTTTATTCAAAATAGCATTCAGCTAACACCTGCGCTCATGGCTGTTGGATATGACACCAACTCTTTACTGGAGACACAAACACTTTCTCTTGTTTCCCGGATGTTCTTGCCTTGTTGTTTTTTATATATATATATATATATATATATATATATATATATATATATATATATATATATATATATACATACATACATACATATATACATACATATATCTATATATATATATATACATATATATATACACATACATACATATATATATATATCTATATATATATATATATATATATATATATATATATATATATATAGATATATATACATACATATATATCTATATACATATATATCTATATACATATATATCTATATCTATATATATATATCTATATATATAGATATATACATATGCACATATTGTAATATTTTCAGCAGTACTACAGTACTAATATGCCTTGGGCTGAAGATGGAGAAATGATAATATTACACTTCCTCTTTTTCATTTTGAGAGAAATGTTGAAATGGGACATTAGCAGCACATTAGAGGCTCTTAAAATGTGTTTTAAAAAACAACAACCCAGCTTTCTCTTTTACCTGTTGTGTCCCTTAAGAGCTGCAGCTTTGTTAATTGTTGTTTTTTTTTATAAATATCAAGTTTGCTCGACATTCAGTAGACAAAGCCAGAATGTCTGTCTCTTAGTACAATATAAGAACATATTTGTTTATATGACGAGTGAATGATGAGTCAGCAGATTTCTCTTCTCATACAGTTCCTTTTCTTCTCGCCCACAGGTTAGAGTCAGGAATCTCCAAATTCACGCACCGCCTGTCCCTCAAAGAGCGTCCGGCCAAGACAGAGAAGACGTCCTCAGACAGACATCCGTCCTACAGGCGGCGATCTCTAAGTGTGGACTGGTAAGACCAAAGAGTGATAGGACGTGTCCAGGTTGGCCCTGTGTCAGCTGGGATTGTGGAGGATGGAGCCGTTGATCACGGACAGACGTAGACACTCACTCTGCCAGCAGGGAGCAACCGTGGAGGCTGTAACATGAGTGATTAACACAGATGACAGGCAGGAGGAACTGAGGTTCAGACTGTCGTGATTAGGAGGTGGAATGACTTTAAAAAGCAGAACATTGACTTATTTTTTTAAAGAGCATCTGCTGACAACAAAGAGACAAAATGCAGCGAGTGCTTGCAGTGGTGTGTGTCTGTGCACAAAGTCAAGGCTGAGATGGGTGAGACATGAGGGGCCTGGTGTTGGGGGTGGGGGCAGAGACGGAGCAGAGCGGTGATAGGGTCCTGCTCTGTCTCTGCGTCTGGGTTTCGTTGAAGATTGCCAAGCAGCTCCAGTGGCGCCGGCTCATCTTGCTCTTGTAAAGCTCCGGTCTTCAGGCAGCCGATGAAAGGAGTTTGAAAGCTTTCCATCACACGGCTTCCTTCTCATCCCCACCCATGGGAATCCTTCCCAGTCTTCCCTCTTGTTGCCTGGCCTCCACTTGTTTATCAACCCGTCTATGCTGCCGTCTGTCCATCTGGGAATCCCCCCGCCTCCCGCCCCCCCCCACGCCTTTAATTTCCTGCTATATTCTTGGCACTTTCCTGACAGTTTCCTGATCACTGAGAAAACTTCACCACGTCTTTGCACTTAATAATGTCGAGCTAATTCCCTGCAGTAGTTACGTTGTGGTTTTTGGACTTGAAGGTGTGGGATCCTCGGAGGTGCTCTGGAATTATGCGAGGACCTCGTATGAGGTCTTATGAGGTCTTTTGTCGGGCCTACTGTGTGGTCTGGGTCTGACGCTGTGATGTGTGGTCCACGGTGTTAATGGTGTGAGTGGTGGAGTGCGTGAGCAGTGTGAGGTCCTCTCCACTTTAACAGCTTCATGTTTCTCTGGTATGTTGCTGGAGAGAGGGGCTTGGCCTTTAAAAATGCAGGCCGTGATTGATGTGTTCTGGTTTTAATGAAACACAGTGGGTATTGGACATTTAAAGTTTTAGGGTTGAGTCACGCTCGTCGGAGGTGAACCGAGGTCAGGAGTGCTGTGTCATCTCTAACAGCTCGACATGACGCAGCTTTTTCTGGCCTAATAGCGAAGATGAAGATTTCGAACAAGGGTCAGTACAGCGACCGTCCAGCCCTCCTGCAGACACAGAGGTGTTGACCGTATAATCCTCCGCCCCATTACCTGCACCTGTAACTATGAAGGACGCGATATACTGCCTCCAGTGGAGACCTGACAAAAGACAGACAAATAAACAGATACACCGGGGGAGGTATAATAATAATAATCTGTTTGTGGTCATTTGAGACAATAATTGTGACCAACAACACAGCATGGTACAAAAAGATGACACTTCTCCACCTCTTTATCCAGGTAACATAGTTTATTCATTGTCCACTTACATTTTTAACTGTAGAATAACCAGTAACCTGAATGATATTTTGCAATAATACATTTTTAGATTAAGTGTTTATTACATAATATATGCTTTGCATAACCACATCTAGCATGTATTGTGTTATAGGTTTGTGGTTTTAACAGTTTTATAGATCTGGGTACTGCAATTTATTTTCTTATGGATAGTAGTGTAATGTGTTAGACTTAATCTGAATTCATTCAATTTAATTTGTAACTCAGCATTTGTGTAGAATATTTAACTCATCTGTTAAAATGGACCAACCCATCTTGCTGGGCCGGTCTAACAGTGACCCAGTGTTGGGTCATAACTTTTTCATCATGGTGACATCACTCGCGCCTCTGAGTTTCCATGTCGATGGAATGCAGCATAAACTGAGTCCCTGACAAATCTGTTACCGTGGTTACAGCTACTTTTGTTTACAGTCAGCATTATTTGAGTCCCTGCCAGTGTTATTCGTTGTCGTCCTCATTTTTAAAGGCAGCACAGATTAGATAGTGTCTTGTAATGATTCACAATATTATCAGCACAATATCAATAATGGCCAATATTGGCTCTATATTATCGAGTAGATCTCTGCTTGCGGCCAAAACAACTGTTATTTTGTTACGATTTATTTTGCACGCTGAAGAAAATGTGCATTTTCGTCTGCTGTGACACGACGATACAAAACATTACATTTATTCGCACATGCTATCGCGGGGCGCGTCCCTACTGTCGGTGCCTTAATGAATTTTCTGTCCTCAGACAGGCGGGAGAAGTAATAATCCCTGAAATGTGTTATCCATCCATAACTGGTCGTAAATTGATATTTAATTCCACCCCGTCTGCCCCCTCCTCTCTCACTTTTAATCAGAAAGAGTGATATGAAGGATTACGTCACCAGTGGCTCTCTAAGGCAGTTTAAGGTGACTTAACACTTTACTGTCTATTCAACTTCACACCGTCTCAGATACCCAAAGGAACTGTGACTATTAAGGGACTTGGAGGCCAAGGCAGGCCCATATACAAGCGCCTGACACGAGGATCTGTGCTGTAACTTCATCAGTGTGTGTGTGTGCGAGCTGGCAGGGCCTTGGGAAAATGTGATAATAAAAGATAATGGCTGTGTTATTGTTATTGTAATCATAGTAAATGAGCTCCAGGGTACGGGCTGCAGGGAAAGGGGGGGGTGGAGGATTGTACGCAGTGTTGAGGTGGAAAGAAGAAAATCTATACGACTTATAAAGATAGGTTTGAATCAAAATGTGTCCCCACAGCCTGCTATAGACACACACACACACACACACACACACACACACACACTCTGTGTTCTTGACTGTGGATGCTGTGGGCCGCACTATAGGAGATTTATGAGGCTGGCTCCCTCTTGTCCTGTGTGTCTTCGACTTGATACTCTGGTTTCCACTCCAGACCTCAACTCAGCACGGAGACAGTGGGGAGAGAGGGGAGGGATGTTTGGTCGGGGTGTCAGAGAGGACTGAAATAAGCTAGAATTGGAGGAAAGGGAGGGGAGAGGAGGGAGGAGGGGGGGTGAATGATTGAAAAGTGAGTAGATGGAAAGAAAGAGTGAAACGATGATGGAGGGAGACAATGGGAGAGAGAGAGAGACAACTGTCACTTTGGAGAGGGTGTGAGAAGAGAACTGTACAGTTAATGTGGTGTGTCATTGTGTGTGTGTGTGTTCTTTAAGACCTCGGCCTTGTCAGGACCATTAGTCCTCATGGGGACTAAAACCTGGTCCATATGAGGCAGAGGTGCTGGTTACGTTAGATTGGAGTTGTGGTCATTTTAAGGTATTGATTAGTTATTAGCTGTTTAGGGTTAACGTGTGTGTGTGTGTGTGTGTGGAGAGACGAGAGGTCAAAGGGTCAGCATGGCTCCTCTCTTTTGCTTTCTCCTCTCCCTCACACGTCACTCAGTCAGCTGACGATGAAGATACATCCACTGACTGATTGGTTCTTGTTGGTCAAACCTCGGCCGCCGCAAACGATTATTTTGATAATCAACGAGTCACCGACGCCGCAGCGTCATTAGCTTCCAGTTTGAAGTGTTTAAGGTATGTGCTAACTAAAAATACATTAAGATGATAGTTCATTCAACATTTTTTAATGTGATAAATAAAATACAATAAGATGAAGGCACAACTCTGGCCTTTAGCATGTTTTAGCTGTAAGTGTTTAGCGCTTTGTAAAATGGAAGCAAAAACTATGCACTATTAATATATATAATACAACATTAGCGTTATCACATTTCTGTTACTATTCTCTGTTATAGCGTTACAGCAAAACACATTACATAAGTAAAAATCGTTATCGTTAATATTAATGTTTAGTAGCTCACTGTTGACGTTCAGTTTACCAGCTAACTAGCCAATTAGCTTAGCGAGACGACTGTCCCTCTTCGTCAGAAATGGAATCAGCCACGACGTGCTTCCTCTTCAGATGCTCGTGCATCGCCGTCGTGCTGCCATGGAAGTTCCATTGTACATTCTTTTCTTTTTATTTTTGGTAAAAATGCTCCCGAACTGTCGAGCACCGTTGCCGGCTAGCCGTGACGCTGACATCACGACTACTGCGCGGCGGCAGTTTAGAGAGAAAAACAAAGCTTTGAAAAAGAAACGATTACGTCGACTATTAAATTTGATCGTCGACGTAAACGTGACTCGGCGACTAGTCACTCGACGATGAGTTTCACGTCATCGTCGAGTCCTACTGACACTGTGATGTTTATGCTTCAGGTTAAACCATGGTAGACAACAGGTCTGGGTTTAGTGAGTGCCCATGTATGACTGTGACAGTATGCATCATGCTATTCTCACACACACACACACACACACACACAGCCAACCAACTGCCTCCATTGCTACTTCAGATAAACATGGCGCCCGGCCGGCGTGTGACTGAGAGAATGGGCCAGCTGGTGGCTTTGGTGGCCAGGGGTTGCCCCCACCTCTCTTTTCTCACTGGCTGGGTGTATTGCATATGGTGGCCCAGACAGGGACCCCTTTGGTGTGACACACACACACACACACATTGAAAGACACACAGAGGGCCTGGAGCCACCCAGGCTGGACCCACAATCGCCGTGGGAGACATGGTGTCACCAAGCCCATGACAGAGGAGGGGTTGTATGTATTCTTGTGTGTGAGCGTGATCCCACCTTGGAAGCCTCCCCCACCTCCCCCCTCCTGAGAACATCGGACCCTAACCCCCCCCCCCTCCCACCCCACCCCATCAAAATTAGAGAGATTTACCTCTGTGTGCACACACAACACATGGACACACACAGAACCAACAGGTGGCAGGCCTCGCTTGGCACAGCAGGCCCACTTCAAAGGTTAAACATACAGGGGACCGCCCACTCTTCCTCTGCCGCTCTCCCGAGGGAGCGAGAGTGAGAGGAAGAGCAGAAGATAAAACGGAGAGCGAGATAAATGGCGGTGTCATTAGAGGAGTGATAGAGGGCAGTGAGAGCGTCTTCATGTGGCAGTTATGGTATGGTATGGTTTACTATACCTGTTGTCCACAGTTCATTCCAACGCCCTCATTATGCACACAGCCCTCACTTCAAAGACACTCGTGTGTGTGTGTGTGTGTGTGTGTGTGTGTGTGTGTGTGTGTGTGTGTTATAAAGCATAAATAAAAGCAGAGAGCCCACAGGATTTGATGAACTTTGGCCTCAGACACATGTGTATAACTTGGGTGCCAATGATCTTAGCACTGGCTTTTATAGTCACCCAAGTTTTTGTGATTTTTTTTGCACACACACACACACACACACACACACGTGAGAATAATATCACTGTGCATTGTGCGCACGTGTATATGTGCATATACAGTATGTGTGTGTGTGTAAGTCTGCTGCAGTTGTTGTGTTGCCATGCCAACTCGTGTGAGTGTGGGTGCTACAGATCAGTGCTGGTGGGCCTCATGTTGCCTATAAGCTGATAAGATCCAAAGAAAGGGTACAGCTATAACAATTCTTGTTGTACTGACCCCCCTTGCCCTTCCATCTCTCTCTCTCCCTCCCCTCCCTCTCTCTCTCTCCCCTCTCTCTCTCTCTGTGTGAGTCCAGCAGCTTGCCTTCTTGCTTCCAGCCTGTCTGGTGCCAAGACTCAGATTTCAGAATTTCCTTCTACAAGCCACATTTAGAGCAGCCAGGGTACTCTGTAAGAAGAGTGTGTGAGTGAGTGAGTGAGTGAGTGAGTGTTCATACTTGCGCCTGTTTGTGTGAGTGAGTGAGTGAGTGTATATTTCCCCATCTTTTCACTCGGTGTTCCAGTGATGCTGCACTCGCTCGCTTCACTTTAAGAGTTGAAGGCGAGGCACGGTGGACCTGCTGGACACACCTGCTGTCTGATGTCACGCGAGCTATTCTGTAGCAAGAGATGCTAACGTTGCTCGAATGACATAATGTCCGCTATCACTGGGTTTCACAAAAACACCAGTAACAGAGAGAACAGCCTGACTGGTGTGACATCAGCACATTTACACTGAATGAGCAGTATTATAGTTGTGATGAGGTAAGGTCACACCTGTCCCCAAGAGTGCTTTAGGCAAAAAATGACTTTTAATTTGTATTTTATATTATCATATTAGCTAAATAAATGACGTGATAAATACTAATGTTGCATTCTTTGTCAGTAAAACATTATAAATATGTGCCTGGTTGGCACAGTCAATAAAATCAGAAGAGAGCTGTTCACCACACAGGTGCTGAAAAGTGACAACACATCACTCGCTGTCTACCAGGGCAAAACACATGCAGATGACCAGTGGCCGTGTTTTATAGTGTAATATCCTATATATATATATATGTATATATATATATATATGCAATAAATATATCAGTTCTTCTTCACAACTGAGCTGCGTTCTGTCCACAGGAGCGGCAAGAGAGAAGGGAAATGATTTTATGTGTTAATGCGTTAATTCATTCAACAGTTTTAAGTTTAAAGAAATAATTCATTTCTATTGAGTTATAAATGAAAAAATAAAATAAAAGGGGCTTTTATCTGTAATTTCAAGAGCGGATTCAATTGCAGATTGCCATCCTTAAGACTACGTTTTTTTACGACGTTTATTGCGTTGTTCAGAATGATACAGAATGATTGAAAAACAGAATGAGAATGAGTGAATATGTGTTTTTATTTGACTTTTGTTTTTCTGTCTTCTTTTCATTTCTATTCTACCTCTGGAATTTTGTGATTGTGCATTTTTTTTCGCTCCTGGAGCCCAAAGTCTGGTCCTGATGAGACTGAAGCTCACTGTAGAAGAACTGGTTAAGATTTGAATTGGGGTTAGGTTAAGGTTGGACTTTGGTTAGGCCACTGTCCAAATGTGTAATTTCACAGTGGGACAAATAAAACTAAAATATCATCACATTTAAGAAGCTAAAATCACTGTTGTTTAGTTTATAAACCTAAATGCTCATACACATGAATCACAAAAGTGGGTGATTACTTTATTAGTTCATTAATAATAATAAAATGACGCTTGTTGCAGCTCTGTGCTGGACATGGCATTCATTTGTTGTTTCTTTACTGTTGTATTTACTGTTTGTAGCATCATTTCCCACACTTTTCTTTGGAGCATCTGTGTGTTGTGCTTCTGTCAGCCGCTCACTCGTGGCTCCAGAGCTTGAGACACTTCTGCAGAGCCGCTTGTTCCCGATTGTCTTCAATCACAAGTCTTTTCCCATCTTGACTTGTATTTAAACAGTAAAACGTCTAGACATGTTGTGAAGTCTTTGTTTACACTCGCCTCACTGTCCCAGGGACTGTTTGTGTAAATACACTGTGATACTAATTCATAATGCAGATGCTTTGTGAAGAGAAGATCTGGGCTCACTGTAGCAGGCTGAGTGTGTTTGATGTGGAGCCTGGATTCTTCCACGTTGCTTTCTTAGAACAAACAGAACACAAACTGTGTGATATACAATATGACTTTGTGTTGGTGCTCTTATTTTATTTTATTTTGTATTAATCAGTTTGCATTGCAGCCATGGGGTGGAGGGTGTTTCTACAGATGATGTGGTCTCTGAACTTCATGGAAGTGCGACCTTCAGCTCTTCAGCACCTCAGAATCTGAGGCTGCATGACTTTCATCCACACGTTATTCAAATTCTACATATAAAATCTATAGATAGCCTGAGACAATCGCACCATCTCTGAAACTTTGGTTTATTGTCCGACTGTTGTATTTTTATTAGTGCTGTCAAGAGATTTAAAAAAAAAAGAGAGAGATTAATTAATTATTAATCTGTAATTAATTGATCTATTAATCTCTTATATAATCTCACCTAAATATTGCTTAACTTGAGGTATATTCATTTAAATTCATTATTACATTATTGTGGCAGATCAAAAGAAAGTGGCTTTATGAAGTCATTTATTGTTTTAACAAACTTGAACAGATGCAGCCTTTTACATTCCGCTGTGTTCTTTTGTCAAACTCCAAATAATTAGAAAGTACTAATAAAATCTATATAAAGTAGCCCGTCGGTCGCAGTCTTGTTCTCTCCTCCAGTTTAGTTTGGCCAAGAGCTTTGCTATGGCTCGCTAAAATGCTAACGTCTTCGCTGCTAACGTTAGCTGTGGCTGCACTGGCGACTGGGTGCTTTGCATTGTCGTGGGAGGCTAAACTTGAGCTGCTTCGGGGCTAAGCTAACTCCTTCTTGTCACTTGACCTTTATTAACGGCGCTGTTGGGACATTTTTTATGGAATTAGGTTTGTGTCAATATTTTCAAACAATACTTTTCACGACGCAAGCAACACTTTTTCAGGAGCAAAAAAAACATTGATTTAATCATTCAAAAATATACTATTTTATTGTTTGAAAATACATTTGTTCTTTGCTATCCCTAACGTGTTGTTTGCCCTCCCTGAAGTGTTCTTTAACACTTGGGGAACGTGTTCCAGATGGACAGCGATAGCGTCAAGCTTGTGTTCCAAAACTCAGTAGCCAATCAGCAGACAGCTTCCTAAGGCAAACAAAAATCCACGGCGCAAATAACACTTCAGGGAGCGCAAACGACAAGTTAGGGATCGCAAAGAACAAATCGTTAGCCTAATAGCATAGTTGCCTAAGTCATATTTGAAAGTAGGGCGTGGTAGGAGAGTTAAGTTAGGCAGATATCACAGTTACCAAAAAAATGACTTGGGCAATTATGCTATTAGGCTAACGAAATGTACTTTCAAACAATAAAATTGTATATTTTTCAATGATTAAATCAATATTTTTTTGCTTCTGAAAAAGTGTTGTTGGAAAATATTGACACAAATCTAATTCCATTCCATTCCATTGGTTTCTTTGCAGCATAAGCAGTTGTTGCTGGTGCTGGAGTGACTTCTTCCACCAAAGGGATCTATGGGGTTAGTGATCGTGAGGTTTTTGTGTTCTATTATATACACCGTTTATCTTTCACGTAGGGTGGGGAGCGTGTCATTTTCAGAATGAGATTCCAAACTCTTGTGTGGGATGCGGGATCTCTTTGAAAGCACATGTTACACACTGTAATGTCATCAGAGAGTGATGGGCACAATCCTGCCGACAGAGAAAAAGTCATCTGTTCCATCTCAGGCAAATAACAATAAGCCTAGGCCTGGATTCCAACGGGCTTTATCTTTGAAATGGGATACTGGCACACGCATCACAAATATATCTCTTGTTTTATCTTCCGGGCCAGGCCCATGGAAAAATTATTCCAAATACCTGCCGCACTTTATCTGGAACCCTGGAATAGATTAGGCCCAGCCGGGAACACGAGGATGTCAAAAATAAGTCCTCTATTACGGGATAGAGTGGAGATGGAGGGGACAGAGCGGGAAGGGATGGGGATCAGGGGTATTTTAGGTGTATAGGCTTTGTGAAAAAAAGGCTTGTTGCGGGGGGCTTGGAGCTGCTTTAAGTCTACAATGTGGGCCAATGTCAGCTGTTGTATGGACTGTGTGTGTGTGTGTGTGTGCGTGTGTGTATTTGTGCTCATGTGGGCCCACACGTCCGTGGAGGAGCAGGGCGGGAGTATAAATAACATTTTTCCTACAGATGTTCTCACCTTGACAAATCTGCTTTTGGCCCGTGTGATACTCCTTGGCACATGATATGAGGTCCTGGACTCACCCACCAGTTATTTATTTACTTTCTTTATTTACTTTTGTGGCTGTCACTTCAGGACTTGAGCAGTTTCAGCACAAAAACATCTGCTGCTTGCATTCGTGTCAGAAATCACCTGAATCACCTTTATTTGAATCATTTCAGACATAATAGTATATAGTATAGCTCATATAAATGAAATAGATTTTTTCACATCAGCTCTGAAAAACTCTATTTTTTCCCCCTGGCAAGTTGTTGTGTAGGTCCTTGACTGCAAAGGCCTGTAGTTTTTATCCTGATCTCTGGATCAGGTGCTTCGTGGTACAACGTTCCCTCTCACTGTGAGTTCACACTGCAGGAGTGAGCGTCGAGTTTTTTATCCGGCACTGATCGCTTTCATGTGTCAAGTCACTTTTTTTCCTTTTTCCTGAAAAAGTGCACCTGATTTATTATGAAACAAACACAACAGAAGTGCTATTATCAGTAAAAGTAGCAGTATATTTGCATATTTCCACCGGCTCGCCACGCCACGGTTTAGGTTGCATCTGCACCACTAAAAAAGTACCTTCTCCACGTGGGTGGAGTCATCACTGCACGGCCTGTCTAACAGCGACATGTTCAATTGAACCTGAGCTTTGCTTTTGACCTGCATACTAAGGTCACTGATAGAAGTTTGTGGGTGTGAAGGCGACCAGGGGGTTGTAACACATTGGTCTTGTTTTAAATCATACTGCAATAACATGGGGATTCAAAGCTGCATCACATCCAGAGGAGAGGTGTGAGGAGGAAAGAAAAGGACAATGAAGAGATAAAGGGGATGAGTGAAAGGCCGGCCTCTACAGAGGGGTGAGAAGATGATAAAAAAAAAGAGGAACACATTCATTAGGAGGCGAAGGATGAACAGAAGGAAAGAAGGGCGCTGAAAAGTCTGCTCTTTATCTCGCTGCCCTGTCACGGACTCTGTCACCATCGCCTTCAGAGTCCTGATGACATTTCCTTCAGCAGCTGAGTGTGTGACAGCATCATGTTCCAGACTCGACCCAGACATTCACCATCATCTGCATAGTTCCCATGACACACCGGAGGGGGGAGTGGCACAATATGTGGCTCTTTTACAGTGAAGCTCACCACTGCCAGTGCAGAATGAATGAAGTGAGTTACGGTCAATCCTATTAACACGCCATAAACCACGGGTCAGATCTGAAACTGTGACCTTAACACATTTCTTTTTTTTTTAAAAGGGAAAGTTACATACAAATGCACTGTTTTAAAAGAATTTGATCTAGACTCAGATAATATAATAATAAGAAATGAACACATGGATCTATCTGTCAAACTCAGGACTCTGGTCTTAATGTGCAATTCCTCACTCGCTGAGCTAACGGGGATCACAAGGGACCGGGGCTTGAATAATATATTTTTCATTTTGCAATCTTATGCCTTCATCAGAGTTAGAGATCATTAAAGGTTTCACTTAAATGCCAATTGTCCAGACATCAAATTATCACTGGAGCAGCAGATCACAGTGAAGGTGTGAATGGGTTTTGCCTTAGAGAGCGCACTTGTAACAGTTGGTCACGAGACTTGTGATCTTTTCTAAAGGTATAAACTATTGTTATGTGCAAGTGAGGGATCACTAGGGATGGGAATTGATAAGAATTTAACGATTCTGATTCCATTATGGATATTGCTTATCGATCCGCTCCTTGTTGATTCTCTTATCGATTATCTTATCGATTCTCATATAGATTCTCTTACCGATTCTCTTATCGATTCTCTTATCGATTCTGTTATCGATTCTCTTATCAATTCTCTTACCAATTCTCTTATCAATTATTTTATCGATTCTCTTACAGATTCTCTTATCAATTCTTTTATCGATTCTCTTATTGATTCTCTTATCGATTCTCTTATCGATTCTCTTATCAAGTCTCTTACCGATTCTCTTATCAATTCTTTTATCGATTCTCTTATCAATTCTCTTATCGATTCTCTTATCGATTCTCTTATCGATTCTCTTATCGATTCTCTTATCGATTCTTATTGGGTGAAGGAATAAGTACACATGTGTTTGTTTGTATTAACGCGCTTTACTATCTGATTTTCACATGAATTGATTCAGACAAAAAACCATGTTTGCTGCGCTGTAAACCAAAACAACGCAGCGCGTGTGTGACGTCATGACGCATTTGCAACAAGCGGAACCAATAAGCGGAATCATTGAGCAGGCATTCTGACGGTTCAGAGGAATCGATTCAGTGCGAAACGGTGCTCGATTCCCATCCCTAGTGATCACATGGTCTGCATGCTGAATGAAAATGTCATCATGTTCCACTCACACTTACCCACCTGTCTCTCCTCCAGGGCTGACTCTGCAAAAATGACACAACCCATGAGGGGGGACCAGGCCCACCAGCCAGTCCCAGCCCGCAAGACAGCCAGCCTGTCCTCGCCAAGCGCAGCCCGCCGCCTGTACCGCAACTTGTCTGGAAAGTTCCGGGTGGGCACCAACCCCCCGGCCGTGGAGGACAGTGTGGTGTCAGGACGGGGAGGACACAAGGAGAGGCTGCGCAAAACCACCATCGTAAGTCAGGGAGGGGAGAAAGAACATTGTAGTCTAAAAATAGTCAAGGAAAATATATAGTGACTTGGCTGCAGGTGGACTGTGTCACTCATGCTGCATCTCACACGTGAAAGGGTTATAAAAGGAAAATATACTTAAATATCCCTGAAATACTTTCATAATCCTCTACTGTATATGATCCTGTGCAAATATTGGAAGAACAGGAAGAGGATGTCGTGTTTGTGCAGTATGTGACAGACATAGACAGTGAAACATCAGGGTAGTGTATCAGGGGTGTCAAACTCAAAACAACAGCATTATAACCTTAAAAACAACAACATCTCCAAATTGTTCTCTTTGTTTTACATTTCATTATCTTAACAAAACATATGACGAACAAAGATGGAAAAAATAAGCGCAATTTCAACAATATTATGCCAAAGTTTACCATTCAAACACGTGCATGACAACTTACAGATCACAGTGGAATAAAACATTCAGCCACAGGTATCTGGAACTGAAAAGTTAGTCATCCTTCGGGTCGGATCGGACCCTCCGGCGAGCCATATGTTTGACACCCCTGGTGTAGATCATCTTCATTGTCTCTTTTACCTTCTGAGGTACTGTGCGATAATTGTGGGAAAAACCTCTTTGCACCTCAGTTCCAGAGTAACGAAGCGTTGTTCGAGGCAGTGGAGCACCAGGAGCTGGACCTGGTACAGCTGCTCCTCTCCCAGTACAGTCTGGAGGAGCTGGACCTCAACACCCCAAACAGTGAGGGTCTTCTGCCGCTCGATATCGCCGTCATGACCAACAATGTTCCCATGGCCAAGCTGCTACTGCGAGCCGGTGCCAAGGAGAGTCCTCACTGTGAGTAGAGAAGCGTGAAGAGTTGGTGATAATGCAGATAATCAATACACACACTATACAGTAAGTGGAGGAGAGAATGGAAAGGAGAGAAGAAGATGGAGGAGAGACAGAGACCAGGAGCATTTCAAAAAATAGATAACATTAAAGATCCCATAGCCCGGAAGTGCCAATTAACGCTGCATTTTTGTGTGTATCTGCGTCATGACCTCGTTTATGAAGCCCTAAAAGTCCATAACAATCAGTTCAGCCACTGCTGAGAGCGCAGGGTTTGATTGTTTTCCTGAGCTCTACGAAGCGGAACGGCATAAAACAGGACACAGCACCAAACTTCACCTAAAGGAAGGAGTCCTTTAGGTGAAGGAGCCAACAATACGTATATAACTGTCTTTGCGTGCTTGTTTTGTCGTTTAGCATTAGCGATAGCTGGCTACAGGCTAAGCTACAGGCTACGCTGGTGTATCATTTGTATTTGTGTTTATCATCTCGGTAACCACAGCGTTATCCATGCTCCAGGCGTCCTGCGGCAGTCTTTCACTTGTCACAGGGTCTTCTGACTCTGGCTCAGACTCTGGCTCATTACTCAATGTTTTGATCATTGCTAGCGGTGCATCTGCTTTTCCAGAGGGGGAGCTGCGGGTCTGAGAGCTGACGTGCCAAAGACGTCACTTCCAGGTAACTGGCCAATCACAAGACAGTCCGTGTTCTGCGGGTGTTCTCGACTAGGACGTTTTTGACCATAAAAACCACTTCATGTTTGTAAGTACACCTCCATATCTCACATAGAAGTGAGATAGGACCATGTCATGGCCGCTTTTATAACAATTACCTTCATCATCTTGTCCAGGGTGGGGCCACACGGTTGGTGTAGTGGTGAGCACTCTTGCCTTTGCAGCAAGAAGACCGAGGTTTGAGACCCGGTTGGAGCAAGGTTCTTTGTGTGTGCGTGGGTGTTCTCCGGGTTCTCCGGCTTCCTCCCACAGTCCAAAAACATGCAATATGGGGATTAGGTTAAGTGGTCCCTCTAAATTGACTGAGAGTGAATGGTTATTTGTCTCTATGTGTGGCCCTGCGATGGTGTCCTATGACTGTGTGTGTGTGTGTGTGTGTGTGTCTGTGTCCTATGTGTGTGTGTGTGTGTGTCTGTGTCTGTGTCCTATGACTGTGTGTGTGTGTGTCTGTGTCTGTGTCCTATGACTGTGTGTGTGTGCGCTGCACTCCTCTGTTTGTGTGTCTGTCACCTATGACTGTGTGTGTGTGTGTCTGTGTCTGTGTCCTATGACTGTGTGTGTGTGTGTGCACTGCGCTCCTCTGTATGTCTGTGTCCTATGACTGTGTGTGTGTGTGTGTTTGTCTGTCTGTGTCCTATGACTGTGTGTGTGTGTGTGTTTGTCTGTGTCTGTGTCCTATGACTGTGTGTGTGTGTGTTTGTCTGTGTCTGTGTCCTATGACTGTGTGTGTGCTTTGCTCCTCTGTTTGTGTGTCTGTCACCTATGACTGTGTGTGTGTGTGTGCCTGCTCCTCTGTGTGTTGTGTCCTATGACTGTGTGTGTGTGTGTGTGCGTGCTACGCTCCTCTGTGTGTGTGTCTGTGTCCTATGACTGTGTGTGTGTGTGTGCTGCTCCTCTGTGTGTGTGTGTGTGTGTGTGTGTCCGACATCCACAGTAAATACAGTTAGATGGATCTCACTCGTGTGGCAGAATTGTGCATTTCCTTCTCGTAAAGTATTTAGGTTTACGACAGAAAGTTGCTAAATTTGTCACTAATAATAAACAAAAGTCACTAGTGGTCTATAAAGTCGCTAAATATGCACACGGAAACAGCACAAACTGTAAATGTAAATCTCTGTTTCTGTTATCATATCTAATGTTTACAACGTCTTCTTCTCGTTCTTCTTGGTGTAACGTTACAGCGCCACTTACAGTCCTGGCATATGTATTACAGCGTTTTCAGGGGTCTTCAGCGTGTGGACGGAGATATCTCCTGAAAAGATGCCGTGCCAGTATAGATACAATCCATTGGTGCTGTTTCCGTGCTATGACTGAACACCTGACTGGAAGTCCTCAAAGAACTTTTAGAAAAGAACAGGAGATTAGTTATAGGACGATAATTAGCCAGAACATCAGGGTCGGGAGTGGGTGGGGCTTTAATCACGGAAACTTTCAAAGACTGCGGTACGTAGATTTGTTGTGATGCTTGTGAGAACAACAGCTCCGTATTATTAGATTCAACTCAACACAACGACCTCACACACCTTTGAAACATGTTGATGAACCCCCACATTCCCCCCGTTCTCTGCCGCCAGTGGAAACATATTACATGATGAAGGGCTGGTAATCATGATGCAGTATTAGTCATCTTTGTAAGCACTCCGCTGTCTGTGTTCTGCTGAGTCTCAGCTCCTTTCTTCTGTTAATGATTAAAACTCGCCAGTCAGGCTCCTCGGCTGTTTGTGTTTCTACCCACACACACACACACAGGTTAGTGCAGCTGTCCTTGTAAGGACTCTACATTGACGTTCACTTCAACAGTCAGACCAAAGTCTGGTCCCAAACCATAACCAACCACAATATCAATCCTCAATCCTCGAAACCCTGAACCAGCTCCTCAGAAATGAGGTTCTGCCTCGCGCGTCGTGTGTGTGTTCTTGTATTTGTTACCTCTTTAGGACCTCATCTGGCATAAACATTGCTCTTGTCAGGACCAGTCATCCTCATGGAGACCAAAACCTGGTCCTAATGAGGTTAGGGATAACACAGATGAATGGGAGTGTATGTGTGTGTGTTTCCGTATTGTCCCAAAATTTTAATGTTAAGATTAAGATGTTCGGTAAGGGTGACAGTAGCTCAGTGGTAGAGCGAGTCGTCTTTCAACTCAGAGGTAGTGAGTTTGATTCCCGGCTTCACTGGTCTTCATGTCGATGTTTCCTTGGGTAAAACACTTAACCCCCGTGTTGCTCCTGACGGATGTAGCAGCAGCATGTGACTGAGTATGAGAGATGAGTGACAGAAAATGTGCTGTATGAAAGTGTGAGTGAATGAGTGAATGAATGAATGAGTGAATGAGTGAATGAGTGAATGAGTGAATGGCAAAACTGTGGTGTAAAGATACAGACCATTTACCATTACATTAAGTCTTCAAGAAGGGACTGCAAACCCTCTGTTTGAACAAGTTAAAGCGGGTTTGGACCAGTTTACTTGGTTATCTCTGGTTAAAGGGTTTAAGGACTCTGCAAAGCATGCAGGTTGTTTTTCGGCTTCAGCGCCAATCGGCATTTGTGGGAAAGCAAACTAGTCTTCGTCAATTCCTGCCTGCAGCGCGTCAGGGCTCAATATTTTTTATTTCGTCATTTGGATTAACTGAAAGATCGATTGAAAGACGGACTACAGTCAAACATACCAAATAGCAACCACTGTGACACTGTAACTGTGTCTTCTTCTTCCTCTGAGTCTTAATTGTCATCCCGGAGCAAAGCAACCATAGGTGTTGGAATGGTGTTAATCAGCTTTGATAGAGGGTTCAGCCAGGATCCAACGTCATGGCTGAAAGTGTGAATTTCATTTTAAAGAGACTGACAGGACTGTAATGTCCTCTGAAGTCGTGTGTGTTGCACGTTTTCCCTCAAGAAACACAACCGATGCTTTTGTTTATGTGGACACGCTCGACTTCAGAGTGTGTGGTTAGCAGACAAACCAGTCTCCTTCATATACACGTTAACAAAGCCCTCAATGGTTCTCAATAGAACAAGCCCTTTAATATGCTTTGCCTTCATGTGAAATAAGGACTAATCATGGCACATCTGAAACTGCTTTGAGGCAATGGAACGGCTTGAATTGTAATTCAAGAAGGATTTTTGAAGAGTTCGATTGAGAATCCCTTAAAATTCAACTCCAACCTCCTTTACCTCTTCTTAGGTGACAAGTGACAAACCGCCTTGAAGACTTTCACACAAGTGGCTGAAGAGAACAACAAAAGTGACACCCACAAAAGAATCTCACAGTCAAGGAGAGGCTCTCAGCCACTGAGGAGACACGGAGACAGCCGCAGAATGAAACACCCAGATGGACATTTTAACACGGAGCTTTAAACTTACTGTCAACAGTGGAATCTAACGCTCAACAGTGGAATCTACAATGAACAAACACAGACCACACAGACTAAACACAGACACACAGCAGCCTCAAACACTCCAGCCACCGAGGAAGGACAGTACGCTACTGTTGTCTGTCCTGATCTTATCAGCTTTCATTGACCTGTTTGTGTCGGCCAGTGACTTCATCATTGCCATGTTTTTATTTGGTATGGATGGTGAATGCTCACAGTTTGACCATTCACCCATTCACACGCACCTGCCCAGGGACACGAGTGGGGCTGGGAAGTGTTAAAAATATAATATATAAATCTACAACTAAAAAACTACAGAATAGCAGTAAAATACAGCAGAATAAATATAAGCCAAGATAAAATAAACTGTAAAATAAAATAACACTTACGATGCAAGTGGAACACAGTTTCAGCAGTGTGTTTGTGCTTCTGTGTGCGTAACATTGCTTTAGTAAATCCCCCCTAACCCTGCTTTGTGTGCTGGACGCTGTGTGAGTTTGTCTTATACAGTATAAATACCTCATTTACACACACACATACTGTATATACTCACAGTGGCCGCACACGTTACCACCATGTCTGCGCTCCCTCATAACGGCACATGAAGAATAACTTCTCTCACTTTCACTGCCCCGTTTCTCTGTGGCATCTCTTGGATGATGTCATCGCATTAATTCAAGTTTATTTAGGAATCGACCGCAACGTCTCACCCCGACAGAGACATAAAAGTCAACGCGAGGCCTGCAAAAGCATTTTGCAGCAGTGCAGTAAATTCCTCACAGTATCAGTAAAGCCATATGTGAACCATTTGATAATGAGACCAACCAACGCAATACTGATTGGATTATCTTAACCCTTTGGATTAAATGGTTCTGAACAACAATCATGAGATTTTACTATCAACTGCTCACATACGGTATTTTACATTTGCTCTTGGAGTCTCATTCTATAGCAAATGCTAAGCTTTTTTTTTTTACTGTATAAACACACAGCAAACATTCCTCACGGTGTTCAAGTCAATTTATGCTGCATTCCATTTACATCAGAACTGAGAACTTGGAACTGGGAGTGACTGTACTGAGGTTTTTAAGTCCTAACTTAAGTTTAGCAGGCGGAACCTTTGGTCTCGTTGTAACCCGGACTCATTTATGTGACGTCCCACAAACAAAATCTACACTGGTGACAAGGTTTAGATAATAGGGCAGTTTCTGAGGGGCAAAGAGAAAACTTTGCAATGATTGAATGAACAACAAGCCGACGTCAGCCGAACGGAACAATGTGTGTTGTGTCTCAAAACGTTGGCAGGGGACAGCATTTGTATAGCTACAAAATGCTAAAAAATTGTTATTTTATTATTCAGTAAATGTTATACTTGACACATTGTTACAATTTCGTGAGCGTTGCGGGGCCCCCGGGAAATTTCTCCCTCCAAAGGGGGGCCCGACAGAAAAAGTTTGAGAACCACTGGGCTAGCTATTGTTAGCCGCTGTTAGCAACACCGCTCTATAACTTGGTATCTGCTTGGTATTTGGCGCACACAAACCCGCTAACTGTGCTCAGAGAGTTTCCTGTGTACGGAACGCTCCATGACCTCAGGAATGTCCGAGTACCTACTACAAATGGGACGCACAAACTACGCTGCATGTCGGGTGATAACAGTATGCATTCACTGACCTCTCTCTCTCTCGCTCTCTCTTTCTCTCTCCCATGTGTTTCTCAGTTGTGAGTCTGGAAGGCAGAGCCGTACATTTGGCCACCTTGGTGCAGGAGGCTGAGCAGAGGGTGTCAGAGCTTCAGGCCCAGGTGCGGAGCGAGGCTCCCTGTGAGCGGGAAGGATCTGACCGGGAAAGGCTGCTAAAAGCCTGGGAGTGGAGGCTTCGGCTCTTCCGTCGCATGCAGCTGGGCTTTGAGCATGCTAGTAAGCCCTCAGAGCAACTTTGATGTTACGGAGATTTTTTTTTTTTTTCACATGCTGAGGGAATTTCACACGTCAGATCAATACAGCAGTGCAGCAGTCATCTTTGGTTTTAATCCTTACACCCTTTCCTTTTTCTCTGCTGGCATTCTGGCAGCGCTGAGTTAAATGCTTCCACACTCGGCTGCATGTGTGTGCATGTGCTTTGTTTTCCTGCTTTCATTGTTTTATAATCATTTCATAACAGGCTCAGTGGCACAGCAGACTGCCACCTTGTGAAAACAGACATACTCACATGCATACTCTTCCAACCAAACAAGTCTTTGTACTTTCATACAAAATAGCCTTTTTTCCCTCACATTATAATTCAATGTGCACATGTCATTTGATTGTGAAAATTATACACCACATGTCAATGCGATGTTTTATATGGAAGAGGGAGATAAGGGCCACAGAGGAAAAAATATTTAAGTTCTGACTTTAAACTCAGAATTCTGAGAATAAAGTCAGAATTCTGAGAATAAAGTCAGAATTCTGACTTTAAAATCAGAAATTCTGATTCAGAATTATGTGAATAGTCAGAATTCTTATTTCAAACTCAGAAATTCTGAATTTAAACTCAGAATTCTGACTTTAAAATCAGAAATTCAGGCTTCAAACTCAGAATTCTGACTTTAAAATCAGATATTCTGACTCTGAGTTTAATGTCAGAACTCAAATATTTGTTTCCTCTGTGGCCCTTATCGTCTTCCGTAGTTTTAATAAGTAAATAAGTAGAGTAATAATCACATTTACAGTCCTGAAATAAATCCTCACTCTGTTGAATTGACGTTATTTTGTGAAGGTAACAAATCAGAGATGTGACCTCGTTGTCATTTTCACCCATTACTGACATTAAATCTGGAAAAAAAAAATGTACTACTTTAATTAGTTTAAAATTGTTCCATTTCTGACCACATTATTTGAAGGGTTCGAGCAACTGACATATTTGAGTCTGCTTCTATTGCCCCATCTATCGCTCTAACTCTGTCTGCCTGCCTGCCTCCTCAGACCCTCCAGACTCTCCCAGTGCAGTTTGCTTGTCTGTCAGCAGCAGCACCAGTCTAACAGTGGACTTCCAGGAACCTCTTTGTGTCAATTCTGCTGTGGTTACCAAGTACAAAGGTCAGCAACTGTGTCCATTCTATTGCTTCATTTAGAACATGCCACTCACTATCATCATATGTGAAGCTGTGGTGCACATTTTTCAATAGACCCACTTGAGCCGCCCCCTCCAATTTTGAGGTTACAGCCCAGAATAATTTGTTTACCACTAGAACCCATTAGTGCAGGAAGGGGGGTGAGTTAGCAGTAGCTTGACGTCTTACACTGTGACAATTAAAATAACACGAGCATGAGAGGTTGGGTGCTGAGGTACACCTTCTACTGCAGGATATTGCAAACTTCCTTTGATGATTTTAGGCTGAAAAACAGGGACAAGTTCTCTTCACCATGAATATTTGACTGGCATGGAATTCAAATTACAGTCATTTATCAACACTCGATCAGGCACGTGCAGGAGGGCCAGTCGTCTTAATGCAAACAATTGTTTGTATCGTACACCCACAGCTTGTGAGACTGTCAACATAGTGTTTTCAAGTGAACATTTGAAGCTTCCCTTGTGTGTGTGTGTGTGTTTGCAGTGTGTTGGAGTACTGCTCCATCATGCAGTCCTTTGCTGGGTGAGACGGTGGTGGAGGACATCAATCTGCTCCAGTGCAACATTACTGCGCTCACCTGTGTAAGTTGTACCAGGTTTCTGTCTCAACCATATAAATGACTTAGGGATGCAACGGCACAGTTTTCCCACGGTCCGTATGCGTCGCGGTTTCTGGGCCACGGTAACGGTGCGGTTTCGAAATCTTAATATAAAACTACTCAGACTAGCAAAGGCAATATTGCTTTGATGAAATCAAATCAAACCACAAACTTTATTTGAACAATAGTGCACCATCAGATCAAATTAAACAGCAAACATAAAACCACGCAAATTGCAAATTAAATATAAATATAAAGTTTAGTACTATCCAATAAAAATACAACAAAATATTAACTCACTCACAGAAACTACTTAACACCAACCGTGGCGTATCGAACGGTTCGGTAAAACACCAAATATTGTTGCATCCCGTATATAAATGTATGAACACAGACGAGCTGTGGATGTGCAGTGCAGTCGACTGCGCGCGGAACAATCACTGATCTGTTTTGTTTATTCAAGTAAAAATAGGTTTTGTTTTCTCCTCTCTTTATGTTACGGTTCAACACTTTTTACACCCCCCGTGTGTGAAATCTCTAAAGACAGGACGTGTCCTAGTGATATGTAAAGTATGATAAGTATGATAAGTTAAGAGTCAGGAAGAAACTATTGTATCACACCACTGTTGTGAGGTCACAGCAGTAGCTGCTGCCCTCAAAACAACGCCACGTCCAGACAGAAACGACACCAAACGTAAACAATCTTTTTCTTTTAGCCGTTTTCAAAAAGTTGCCGGAAATCAGGAAATATCGGGACACACACACAGAAGCACAGTGTGAGCGCAGCGCACACACACACACACATAAACGAGCTGTGGATGTGCAGTGCCGCAGACTGTGCGCGGAACAATCACTGATCTGTTTTGTTTATTCAAGTAAAACTGTTGTTTTGTTTTCTCCTCTCTTTATTTTACGGTTCACCTCGTGATAGCTAGCGTCTTTTCACACTGACAAGTAACTAGAAAACACGAGAAATTGACGCCGTCGTTTTCCTAAAGTAGCGTGTTCTCTGTCCGCACGGAAACATGAGGCTGGCGTTTTGAGACTTTCGTTTTGAGATTTTTTAGAACGCTGTCTCCATGTGGACGGAACGGCTCTCCAACAAAAGAAAAGTGTGCGTATTCATCTAAAGCTGTTTCTGTGTGGACGGCCCCTAATTGTGTCTTGCATGTACCGTATCACCTATCCCAGTGGATTTACACAGCTCTGCAAATAACCCTTTTTCACGTTTTTTAAATCAAACCAGAAAGGATATAATCTTGATTTATACGGTATGTATATTATGTCTGACAGAGCTACACAATACACCACTAAACTCTGGCTTCACCAGCTGTTGGTGCTGCCCAGTAAACAAATTAGATGTTCCTCTGCACCAGAGAGCCCCTGATATATTTACGTCAGCGTGTGTTTGTTCTCCTTTGAAACAATTCTTTACTACATACATCAGACACGGGATGCAGTCACCATCGATTCAAGGTTGCACATTCAATTCAGTCCGAGATGTACGTCCATGCCCAAAACACAATTGAAAACCTGGTGTGTTGCTTAAGTCTTGACTCACAGCCTCCAAAATGATAAAACAGAGCAGCTTGGTTGCCTGCCAGCTGATTTATGGTTGGCCTTTTTAAGCAGGCACGCAGACAAATGGACACTCTGTTGGTTGTTTGTTACTGTGTGGGAGAAGCCCACCCCTTGTAAGGCCCCCATTGCAAACCAAAGCTCATTTCTGTCACATGACAGGGGTCAAGGCGAGGTCAGGAAGTGTCAGCATCTGGTTTGATTGATCTGGCCAAGAAAGACGTAGACCTGCTGTCTGCACACTGGACACAGAGACGAGCTTCTTGATGTATCATTTAAATCTATCTCTTTCTCACACACACACACAGTATCCTTTTAAGGACTCTGCAGTGACTTCCATTCATTTATCCCTAACCTTAACCACGACTTGACTGTGTCCTGTCCTTTCAGGGGACTTATTATTACGTCCAAGTGTCTGCCTACAACATGAAGGGCTGGGGACCTCCAGTAGTTTCCACACCGGCCTGCGCTGCACCTTCCAGTAAGTTTCCATTGTGTGTGTATGTGTGTGTATATGTGTGTATGTTCTCACGTGCCAAGACTTCACATAAAGACACAAGACGTAAAACCTCCAGTCAACAACAGCAAGATGTGATCACCACTGTGTGTGTGTGTGTGTGTGTGTGTGTGTGTGTGTGTGTGTGTGTGTGAGTCCTGCATTAATTATGCAATCTCTCATAGCTTTCCCACACACATAAAGGAGCTCGGCCATTGCATCATCTCTTGTTGGCTCCTTTGATTGATTCAGTGGTTCCAGCATCATTCCAGTGTTGCTTTGACGATATTACGGAGGTGACAGCTGGGCGGCTCTCCTGCCAGCGGGCCGGGTAGTGGGACCCCCTCTGCGGACGTCATTGAGTGTAACCATAGACATCGTGTTAGGGGTTGGCTGGCAGAAGATGGTGCCTGAGTTCAGCCAAGAAGTTAACCGTGAAGTCATGTGCACGACAGCTGAGGTGTTGACTATCTGTCTGTCTGTCTGTTTATGCGTCTTTCTTTCCACTGAGCAATTGATCGGTCTATCTATCTGTCTGTCTGTCTGTTTATCTATCTGTCTGTCTGTGCTAAATAGCTAACTGGCTAGCTGTCTGTTTGTCTGTCTGTCCGGCCATCTATCTATCTATCTATCTATCTATCTATCTATCTATCTATCTATCTATCTATCTATCTATCTATCTATCTATCTATCTATCTATCTATCTAGCTATCTATCTATCTAGCTAGCTAGCTATCTAGCTAGCTAGCTACCTAGCTATCTAGCCATGCTAATTGGCTAGCCAGCTATCTAAGTTGCATTAGGGATGTAGACGTAACTACGAAAACAGCTCAGTTTCCAAAGGCAACTGTTGCGTCCTCATTCGGAGTAAAGTAACCTGGATTTAAACATTTAATTAGCATACTGGGACCACGCCACGGAAGGTGTTGCCTTCCATGTATGATGGTGGACATTATCTATCTATCTGTCTGTCTGTCTGTCCACCAACCAAAACCATTTAAAAAATAAGTAGATTAGAGACATTTTGTAATCTGTAGTTTTAAGACTCTTCCTCGTTTAGTGCATATTCATTCATTCATAAACAAACAAAATAATACATACTGTACATGTTTTGTGTGATTCTCAACAGTTGCTGTTTGTGTGTTGTGTAGTCAGTACACACATTGAAAGAGAGTGAACATAGGTGCTGTGATTGTCGGTGTCTTGGCACACTCATAGTACATCTGGGGAACACATGAACATGTTTGTCCTCATCAGTGTGTGTGTGTGTGTGTGTCTTCATTTTGAGAAACTGGGCTTTCCCTCACTTTTTTCGTACTGTCCACCTCCCTCGCTGCCATCTCCCTCCCTCTCTCAGAGCTAATTTCGATGTTGCGTGTTTGTGTTTTCCATTTGGTCCTACCACTGGAAATATTTGCATGTCTGTGCTGCAGCATGCGGCGCAGCCCCAACAGTGGGGGCCTTATACAAGCCCATGGACGCCCATTAAAGGGCCCGCTTGTCCTGTTGAGACAGGCACCTTTCTGGGAATAGAGCTCACCGTGTTTCAGGGGCCTCCCTCCGGGGGCTCCAGAAGACGGAGTTGGGCTGGGGGTGTGTGTGTGTGTGTGTGGGGGTTTGGAGGCGGGCGTGGAGTTATCACTGACATCCTTCAACAAGCAAGCAAAGATGCAGTCTTGCTAACACAAAAGGGGGAATGTTTTGAAGAATAATGTCCTACGTAGTCGTCTGTGACAGGGAAAGACACGGTTTGGTGTGTTTTTGTGTTTTTATGATGAGACTTTGCCTGATACACAAAAACAAAGAAAGGTACAAAGACATGGAGGAAGAGAAGGAGTCATTACTTTAAAATGGAACTTACTTTACTCACTGTGTGTCACTTCAGCAGGTGGACCTGGGATCCGTGAAAATAACTTTTTTTTAACATTCCCATGTTCATGTGGCTGCTCTGCCCTCAGGTGTTTTATTTCCGCCCCTGTATTAGCTGTGTATAGAGCACAACAACACCATGGAGCTCAGTGACAATGTTACAGTGGTTCCTAATCATGTCTTGTAAAAAGTAAGGATTGCCTCAACATTCATGCGTATAGTTGAATGTGCAACCTAGCATTGATGCAGGAATTAACTGAAGATGAACAAGATGAACGAGAAAAGAGCATTTTTCTCCCTTCTGGTCTTAAGTTCCCAACCTATGTGTCAGTAAGCGAATGATGGTGGAACATACCAAAACAGGATTAAAGATTACTATTTAACGACTATTTAAGATGATATGTTATTTTAAATGAAAGATTGTTAGACTTACATTTCTACTACAATAAGTAGATAACAGCTCCACATGACGTTGACATGATATTGAACACTTGTCAAAATGGAGTGATACCCTTTGGTCCTCACTGTGTCTGACTCTGCAGGTTGGAGAGACATCGATGGTCGTGCTCCGCGACAGAGAGGCCAGAAGGAGACGCTGGACCAGCTGCTGGGACAGATAAAAGAATCTCACCGTCACTGCGTCTGCCATGGTATCAGCAGCTCTGTGATCATGTGATCAAACAGCAATACGAGCGCTTTAACATTCCCAGTGAAACCTAATCCTCCAATCTGACCATGTTCTCGTTTAACTAAATATGAGCATGTAATACCTGGTGTATGTAGTTTGACTTGGGTTCAAATGATGGAATTACATGCAGTAAATTCAGTAACACTTTAGATTTAGACACAAATTCAACCTTCATTAGATGCTTATTAGCATGAAAATGAGTCATTATTAAGTACTTATTAATGCCTTATTATAAAATGAGTAATCCATTACCTAAGAGTTTTCCCTCAATAACCTCAGAATTATTGCTTATTAGTAGTGAGGAAGTTGTTGTATATCAATTACGATCTTAATATGCTTTGCTTAAATAGTACTTAATAATAAATACTTAATAAGTAGGTATTATTAAGTACTTAATAATGACTCATGTAAGTCATTTGCATGCTAATAAGCAACTAATTAATGCTGAATATGTGTTCCCTCATCTAAAGTGTTGGGGTAAATTCTAAGGGAGAATAACAGTTTGAGAGTACAGGGCTACACTTGACCCCTAACCTGACGCAAAGTTGAAGCTTGAGTTTCTGACATTTTCACTGCACCTGCCGTATGTTACACAAACACATCTGAATTCAAACGTGTCAAACGTGAGAAGAGGACGCTTCAAAGAAACGCACCACCAAGTGTTGTTTTGTCTCACCTCGACAGACACTTTACAATTTCAGACACGACAAGTACGCTGGGGTCGGTGAGGGGCGGGGGGAGCAGGCGGGGGGGTGGGTCATACTCAAGACGACACGTTGCCTCAAAAATAATGTCTCAACGTCTGCGTCTTTCCATGACTCAGCCCTTCCTCCTTTGAAAACGTCTCACTCTCGGTGACAAAATGCAGATCAGCCTGTCTCGCACACGAGCTGTTTATATCTCCAAACACTGGCGGCAGTAAGTGTGTCTCACGAGTGTCAGGACCTGTCCATACTGCCTCTTTTATATGACGAACAAGTCGCATGTCTTTTTCTATCACACCCACACGGCCAAACGCAAACACCCACTTACTATTGTCCACTGTGGCCAGACGCGTTTGCCACTGGGCAAAACGCAGTATAATAGTCGGTATTGAGTGGCCCCCGAGTTCCTAAGACGGTGACTGATTGTGCTTGAGAGTTCAGGCACGGTAGCCAAGGTGGCGTGTCCCGGGGTCATGTTTGTTATTCCTGTAAGAGACGAGTCTTGGGCTGGAGTCAGGAGAGAGCATAAATTAACAGTGACTGCTGCTGCTGCTGCTGCGTCACACCCCCGCCAACCCCCATGGCCCGCCAGTCATCCTGTCTACTGTCCATACATATACAACCAGATAGCTAGACAGGCGTACACATAGATGGATGTGTATATGAACAGACACAAATATTCCTCTACATGCTCACTTTCAAATCAGTCCTTCTCCCACATGACCCCGTCCCCCCCGTCGCCGTCCCCAGCATATAGCCCATGCCACCTTCTCTTGTCCAAACACTATTAATTAAACTTTGAAAGAGGCCTTGACTAAAACAGGCACCCCAGCAGTCAGCCCAACTTGTCTGTCTTACTCAGTGTCAAACAGAAGCTGAGGCCACAGCGACTGGAGAGAAACGCGGGGAGGTGAGAGGGGTCAAGGGGTGCTGTTTTTTTTGTTACTCCACCTCGACTCGTCCACCTGAAGAGAAAATTAGTTCTTTTTGGGTCCTGAATGGGGGGATTTATTGACTTTAAGTGGCCTGGGGCTGAAGTAAGATCACCTGGGAGGGGAGGAGAGGGGAGGAGAGGGGAGGCCAGTCTGCGAAGGGTTTGGGACTCGAGGTTTCTAATGAGTTGGGAGGTGCGCTATCTCACCAACAGGCGCCCATAAAAACACACACATACATATATACCCACACCTCCTTCTCTCACCCCAACCCCTTGCAGGCCCACTAAAAATAAACATGTCCCCACAGACTTAACTGACCTCCCTGTCAGTGAGTGGCAAAGGGTTAAGACACACACAGAATTTACTACAGCTCCTTGGCTGCACTCATATGGCTGTAGCTCAAGTTATGCCATATGCATGTAAACACACACACACACACACACACACACACACAGTCAGTATTCCTGTGGGACATGAGCGCTAGTGGTTCCCTCAAGGCCCATAGTCTGCAGTTGGCAGCCAGCATGACTGTCAAATGGTGCCGCGCCACTGGAGCGCATGAAATGTTGAAAAACATTCCCCTCCAACCGTGTTTTTGGACGTGTCAAGTTTGTTGTCAATTAACTAACAGCCTGCCACTGAAAGAGATATTTCTAGGGTTTGTCAGGACCGAGGTATTCATTGGTCCTGGCTGGAGGAGTTTGTCACCAATGTCCTCACTTCCACACTAAGAGCCTCGGTGTAATCGTTTCACAAAATGGGACTCTGTCAAACTGTTAGCATAGGAATTAGCAAGTGCTGTCAGTTAGGCGCGTTATTAACGGCGTTAACGCAAACCTATTTTAACGGAGTCCATTTTCTTATCGCAAGGTTGACGTTGTTTTTGCCCTAGCAAACTTTTGCTATGCAACAACTACAACACCACACCGGATCTAGCTAGACCAGAAACTAGTGTTGGAGTACTCAAGATCGGTCTTGGTCTCGAGACCACTTTTTGAAGGTCTTGTCTCGGAATCGACAAAGCGGACCCAGGATTTTATTTCAAGACCGTTCAAGACCACAACTGTAGGGATATCAATAAATTGTGGATGAACGTGTTAATATCATTACTGTGATTTTGTGTAAATCATATTGCTTCAGGTACAACCAATAACTTTGACTTATTTATCATTTGAAATTTTTCTCACCGTTAGCGGCTGTCACCCCTCCTGCCCCCTTTCACACGCCCCCCCACAAAAGTGCATGTGAGTGACAGGAGAAGAGGCCGTGAGAAGATGTCAGCTGACTCATCCATAATAAAATGTGGTACCCTGAACCACAAAGATTTTTGTGCATAAAGACCTCCAAAAGAAAACACAGCGCAACATGTAAAGTCTTGGTCTTGTCTCGGTCTGGACTCCTCAAAGTCTTGGTCTTGTCTTGGTCTCGATACACTGTGATCTTGGTCTCGACTTGGTCTCGGTTTAGGTGGTTAGCTCGCTAGCTCCTTTAGCTCGGATTAAACCGCGGGACTCCGCCTGCTTTGAAGAACGGCACTTTATTCACACACTGCAGGCTGATACACAGCCTCTCTTATTATTGTGCGGCTCTCAAAATAAGAGCAATAAGTCAAAATGTGCAGGTGACAGAGATATTGTCTCAATAAAAAAAACATATTTTTCCACACTTTTCCATGTTGATAAGAGCATTAAAATGAGAAAAAAATAACGGGACATTTAGAAAAGATAACAATGCGATTAATTGCGAGTTAACTATGACATTAATTTGATTAATCGCGATTAAATATTTGAATCGTTTGACAGCACTAGAACTAACTCTCGTCTTCCATGTCAACACAGAACAATGCAAAGCTCCAGCACAAGGCAGGAAGCACTCGGTGTCCAAAAGCCTGCGGCACCTCTTCCAAGCTACCAACAAGTTTGTTAAAACCTTGAAAAGGTTCGTCTTTGTTTTTGCACAGTTTGTCACCAGTGACTATTGTGTCATGATTTCTCTGCCAGCACCAACATCACATTTGTATCATGTACATGTTTCCGTTGCCTCTCTACAGAGGTCTCTACCTGACGTCCATATTCTACAGAGATGACAACGTGTTGGTGACTCCAGAGGACCAGATTCCGATTGTGGAGGTTGAAGATTCATACTCCAGTTCACTCATGCAGGACTTCCTCTGGTTTACCAAGGTAGACACACAGCTGTGGAAATGATTCTCAAAAGTAGTAAACGCGACTTACTACATGTACGTTAACGTGAGGTACATGTGTTTCTGTGTGCTCTCTGTCCGTGCACCAGATGTCCTTTCTGTGGGAGGAGATTCCCTGGCTGCAGCAGTGTCTTAGCTCCTCCCAGTCTTCTTGTTCCTGTACCCTGCAGACACGCCTCAAGATGCTGCAGGCTGTCTCCCATCTGCAGGTAAGCTCCAGTGTGGAACTTCAAGTGTATCTAGTAATATTATGGCATATTTCCACCGGCTCTACTCGCCACGGCACGGCACAGTTTAGTACCTACTCAACGTGGGCGGAGTCATCACTGCACGGCTGCGTGAAACTGAATTGTTAAGTAGCATTAACTGATCTACAGTTCGGCATTTGTTCGGCTTGATTTCTGTGTCGGCCGTCTCTTCGTGTGACTGCACTCTGGCCACTCAGTCGGACCAATCATCACATAGTATTTACTGAGCACGTTTGGAGCAACTACTAAAAATAGTACCAGGTACTATGCTAGTGGAAACGCTACCGCGGCGAGGCGAGTAGAGCCGGTGGAAATACGCCAATAGTTGCTGATCCAGGCGGAAATCTTCACAGTTTAGTGCAAAGTATTAAAACACTCTTTGTGATAACACCAGCTAATGTTTTCAAATGATGCTACTGTACACTGAATGTACAATGGATGTTATTCTATGCGTCGTTCTCTCTGAAAAAAGAAAAGAAAAGAAACAAGTATTGGATCAGAACTCTTATTATCTGCTGTCTTGTCTCAGGGAATGCTTGGAACCCAGGATCTTGGTCAGGTGTACCTTGAGCCAATCAAAGACAAGCATGGCAACGCCCTGCTGGTTCTCCTCAAAGACATGAATGCCGGTCCCAACCTGGACGGGGTACGCTGGACACAGCTCAGCAAACTCCAGCTCCAACGGAAGTCCATCTCATCCCCTGAGGAGCCCACTGCCTTAGACATGCTCCTCATCACACTGCATGTGAGTGCTACAGGAACACACAGCTGGTAATGGTACTGCCAGCAGTGGTTGTTGATTTATCTCCAGAGATTAAGGAAGATAAAAACAGCAGAAAGAGTGGAAAAGTCTTATGATGCACATTCATTCAAATTCAGATTTCCAGGTCAAATATTTGCATCTTCAGCTTGAAAGACACTTTTTTTGTTGTGTAATTTCAGTGTGATGGACAAGAGATTATTGAACTGATTATTGTTGTGTGTTGCAGTCCATGCTGTGTGCTTGTTTTGTTCACAGTGGCTACAATCAGGAACAAAACCGCACGTTGATTTTGACTATGTCGCCTTTGTTACAGTGGTGTTTTGTCTCCATTGTGAGTTGTTTTTTCCTTGTGGTTGCAAAACAATGGTGGAGATTATCTTCAGCAAAACCACCGTTTTCTCAAATCTTTGTTTACTGGGTTATAAACAAACTGTGATGCTAAATGGTTTGTATTCATAAAGCACTTTTCAGGTTTGATGACCACTCAAAGACATTCACATCTTTCATACCCATTCACACGCTGCCAGAGTTATGTGCCTTGCCCAGAGACACATCAGCATGTAGACTCGCAGAGCCAGTAATCCGACCCTCGACTTCCTCTACCGCTCATCCACCATCGCCTCATATCATATAATGGAATACATAGAAATGCACGGATGGGCGGTTTTTTCAATGTTCGATGAAAACAGCATGACAGCACCATCAGACCATCTCCTTGCCTCGTTTCAGGAGAAGCTGGCTTATCATAGACGGAGCAAGAAGCTGCTTTCTCCAGGGTTGTACCTGGGCTATCTGAAGCTGTGTACATCAGTGGAGCAGATCAGGGTCCTGGTGCCGCAGAAACTTCCCAACATCCTCTGTCATACAAAAATCCGGGACAACAGCAACGTGTCCAGGTGGGGAACAACAGACCGGAGATTTAGCAGTGTGCCTTTGAAGGTCACACAGTGTTTCAAAGTGTTTCTTTTCATATTTATAGTAGTTTTGTCCCAACAGCTGATTCCAACAATGAGAAGACACGTGTGCACTTACTGGAAGTGTGTGTGTGTGTGTGTGTGTGTGTGTGTGTGTGTGGTTTCAGAGAGGAGTGGCAATGGCTGCAGGCCCTCAGCTCTCTTGAGGAGTCGTTGGAAATGGATCTCGACGTGCAGAGTGCTCCACATTGCCTCCTACAGGACCTGCGCAACGCCATCAAGGAGTTGATGGCACACATCAACATCCCTGGGAATCAGGTGAGAGTGAGGCCAGGATCGCAGACCGTGTGACCTCATCAAGATTCAGAAGAAGTCAAAAGAAGCCAAGTTCCAGAGGCGAGCAGTAGCAACGGCTCAAAGCTATGAAATGATTCCACATGATACTGAGCCAGCCTCTGGTTAGACCACTAATTCTACATGATTTCTGTAAAAGAACACGGCGTGAATTCCAGCAATCATCGTCCATGTGGCTTTAAACTACTGTTCCACCCATGACTCTGCTACTATGTGGAGTGACATGTAAAAAAAAACATGAACATATGCTCGTTTATGCAAATAAGACTGAAATATTAACATTGATGTTAAAAGGCTTAAAAACAACACCTACACAATAAAGCACTGTAGTGTAACCATGGATTATAGCAAACCTGTTGCCATATTCTTTATTTTACATTCCACCATCTGCATTTAAGTATGTAGCTTTGTATTTTAGATATTTAAATGAGTAAAAATGTACTTTATGGTCCATGAGTATCTGTGATAAAAACAAATCTTTACTACAGTATAAAATAAAAAGTCATCTTAAATAATGAAAGAGTAAGAGCTCAGTAGGAAACTATGTTAGTGTTATTTGAAGGTACTGTCTGTGTGTGTCTAGGCACAGGATTTCCGCATATATAGCCAAGAAGTTTTGGAGTTAGGGGAGAAAGTGTCCTTCTTGCTCCTCCTGCCTCCCTCAGACGAGGTCTGCTCAGCCCCTGGTCAGAACAACCCATACTCCCCCCGCTCTGGCTTCCTCACCCTGCCCCTGCAAACCTTTGAACTGGGTCAGTATTACAAACTCATCAGCAGACGCGAGACACCAACTGTCGAGAATCTAGATGTTTCTGCAAACACGGACACAGCATTTTGACTTCTCTCTCTCTCGACTCCTTCTTCTCCCACAGTCCACTTTAATGCCTATTGCCCGAGTTTCATAGGCCAGTACTGCAGAGTGTCAGCTTTGCTGGAGCTGGAGGCGCTCGTGTCCCAGCAGGCACTGAGAGAGGCCTTCTCCGAGGCCGAGCTCCTTGTTGCTAAGAAGAAACATCACGAGGTCCAGGAATACATACAGGTAGGAGCACTGTAAGAAAGAGGACGTCCTCCTTCTAACGCGTGATGGTATGAGGTATGATTATCAGCACTGTGTGCACCATCTGCACCAAGACCGAGCTTGAGACGTGGTCTTCAAACTTTTCTGAGGTCAAAGTCCACTGTGTATTTTAACTTAAGTTCTGGGATTTCAAACAAAATCATAAAATAGCAGGTTTGAACTTCATGGAAATCGCTGATTTTGCTGTGAGTTAGTGAGTTTTTCAGTTAATGTAAATGTAATGATTTAAGTTGGACTACATTTATTAGGTGAGTCCCTTGTTAGCTCAGGTAGCTCCGACTGGTTCTTGGCTACTCTTCACTTCAAAGTCGACCTTAGTTCAGGAGTTATCTACTGTTGGAATAGCGTTGTTGTGTTCCGAATTGAAACATCTGGGAGTTGAATCCAAATGAATGTGCGAGATGATGTTGTGTTCTCACGCTCTGAACTCTACAACAGCAAATGGAGGAGGTGTGGCGGGATGTGAGGTGGATAATGGATGCCTTGCAGCACGCCCGCTACAAGCAGCCCACAGGAGGCATTTCCATAAGCTGGATCATTGACTTCTCTAAGGAAGTGCTGCTTGAAAAGCCTCCGTCCACCTCCTCCCAACCAGACTTCATGCCCTCGCCCATACCTTCACCTGAACCCTGCCGCAAACACTCAGGTCAGACCCGAATGGACAAACCTGTTAACGTTTCTGAGGCTGCAAGACGCCACAGTTTAATTTACAATAACATCTAATAGGTGATTTGTAAGTAAGCTATGTTCCTGATTTTGCAGATTTTGCTGGACTGTCAGATGAGGAGGGCTCCTCTGAGGTCTTTCTCACAACTGACAGTGACTATGACTCCAGTCGAGCCCAGAGCCCGCGAGAACTGGACCTCCTGCCCCCATCGCCACTTTCCTCCTCCACCCCCATGGAACCTTGTGGTTACCTACGCAGTGATGAGAGCAGCTCAGGAGGAGGGACGTGTCTTGGCGGCAGTGGACGTGGAGGGCGGGCACGGAAGGATTCCACACCAGACGTCCTGCAGGCCTCCGAGCTGCCGCACGGGAGGGAAGGGGAATGGTGTGGAGGAGGGGGAGGAGTTCGATGTGGAGGAGAAAGGCGGAGGGGGCCCCCAGAGCTGTTTGACAGTGACTTCATCCTGCCCAGCAGGCAGATTGAGCTGTTGCACATCACAGAGAAGAGACAGGCCTTCTGTGTGAGAACCAGCAGCCTGGAGTTTCCCTCCGCCACCTCAGCGCACCACCAGCCTTACTCCTCCCACACTGCGTACCACTCACCCGCCACTTCGCCACAGCGAAGGTGGCACAGACCCTCGTCAGTGGACCGGTGTTGTTCCGCCGAGCACTGCTCGCCGCGGCGTCCGCCTGCTCGGACATTATCTGAGGACAGTGGCACACAGAGACTGTCCTCATCGTCACCTGCTGCCCTCTGGAAGGATTGTCATGCCACGCTCAGAGTGTACCCACAGTATAACACAGGCCTGCCCAAGGACACCAGTGTTAAGGTAATGAATAGCGCTGTCAGTGAAACGCGTTATTAACGACAACAAACCCGCTTGAACGGCGTCAATGTTTTATCGCGAGATTAACGTTCTTTTTGGCCGAGCGAACTTTGTAGTTTTTTTCACACGCTGTTGCGACAACTAGAAACGTTAGAAAAACTACAACACCACACCGGATCTAGCTAGAGCCGCCAGAGAGTACTAAGCTAACGTTCTGTTTTGAGTGGATGGCGAGCGCCGTGCGCTTCTCCGTCTCCGCCTGGATCATTTCTCCACACTCCCCACATCCAAGTCATGATGTATGCAGCGTTAGCAACCAAGCTGGCAGACCCCCGAACCGCAGTAAGGAGACCACAGAAGACCGCTAGCTCCTTTAGCTCGGATTAGCTCGTTTAGGGCAACAACACATTAAACCGCGAGACTCCGTCTGCGTTGAAGAACGCCACTTTATTCGCACACTGCAGGCTGATACACAGCCTCTCTTATTATTGTGCGCCGCTCACAATAAGAAGAAAAGAGAATAAAAAAAACATTAGCACAAAGGAAGCAGATCCACTTGTCTATGTTTATAAGAGCATTAAAATCAGACAAAATAATGGGACAAAAAGAAATCAAGGGACATTTAGAATAGATAAAAATGTGCGACTAATCGCGAGTTAACGTTGACATTAATGCGATTAATTTTAATCGTTTGACAGCACTAGTAATGAGTATGTTTTGGTCGTGTTTTCGATTAATGCATTAATTTTAATCGTTTGACAGCACTAGTAATGAGTAATGTTTATTAATCGCAGTTAACGCGACATTAATGCATTAATTTTAATCGTTTGACAGCACTAGTAATGAGTATGTTTTGTCGCGGTTTGCGATTAATCGCGAGTTATTTGTTAATTGAGTAATTAATGTTTGAATCGCTTGACAGCACTAGTAATGAGTATGTTTTGGTCGTGTTTGCGATTAATCGCGAGTTAACGTTGACATTGATGCGATTAATTTGAATCGTTTGACAGCACTAGTAATGAGTATGTTTTGGTCGTGTTTGCGATTAATCGCGAGTTAACGTTGACATTAATGCGACAGCACTAGTAATGAGTATGTTTGTGTTTTGTGAACAAACACTAAATGCATTCCTTGCCCTGTGTGTCAGCTTTGTGTGACTCCAGACACGTCAGCACAGGAGATGGTCCAGTTAGTGGTCCAGGAGATGAACATTGTCTCGCGGCGTGTCTTCAGTGGCAGCGGCGAACAGCATCAGCAGTGCGTCCACTACGGCCACGAACAGCTGAAGCACTTTGGCCTCGTGCTGGTGGTGGACGACAGAGAGAAGTGGCTCCAGGATGACTTCTGTCCACTGGAGCTCCAAAACCCGTGGCTGAGGGGCAAACTGTGTGTTCGCATTAAGGAGTATTCACCACTAGCGCTCCAAAACAGCCGGGCCACCACAGTGTGACACTTGCATGCATTTTCTCCACTGATGAATGCATATTGAAATTGGAGAATTGTTACCGTTGTACAAACTCCTTTTCTTGGTGTGTTGTATGTGTTGTGTTATATGACTTTAACTGTAGTTATAACATGATGTATGTTTTGAAACACGACACCGAGAATCTGTTTCCATGAAATATTTTCTCCCATACATAAGAGTGTGTTTTTTTTTTTTTTATGAACATCAGAGACCCTCATATGGACACCAAATGAACAATAACAAAATGGAACAAAGAAAATAGTTTTTGTGCTGTCAGATATCGTCGGGGGGAAAAGCTTGTGATGCTCAGTAAGATTAATTGAGCGTCACTTTTGACTTCTGGAATTATTGATGTCGGCACATTGGACCGTCGGGCACTTTGCCAAACTGATGTGGGCAGTATCTTCGGCTCCTCAGGCTCACATGCTCCTTGTGCCATTACCAGAGAACTGTCGGCTGCAGCTGTCCAGCCTCATGTTCCCAGGATGTGGGCTCTGGACCTGACCCAGAGGGGTGGAAGGAAGGCAGAAGAGGGAGGGGTCAGAGTGGGGGCTGGCTTCTCCACTCTGGGATGCAATCAGCCCAACATCAACTGCTTTTGGCCACTGTACTGAATGTGAGTCAAGACGCCAAGCAAAGGGAGACAGACATTATCAGAGAACTATGGTGTGAGAGAGAGACAGAGGAGTATTTTAGAAACCTGGTGCTGGATTTTTGCCTGCTTCTTCCTCCTTTTTACAGCAACAAATCCTACGTATATTAGACTCAGTCATAGTGTAGCTAATAACTAATATGTAACTGATCATTTCAACTGAACACAAAACACACAGAGGAGAAAAAAAAAGAAGCAATACTTGACTCGTGATGGAAACGTCCAGAATTGTACATCTGAAGTATTGTAGTAATAATGTCCTAAAAGTGAATCCGTTTAGTGTTTTGTTGTGTTTGGTTTTCGACGTATTCCCAGATGCACCAGAAAATGGAGCCTGTCAGTCTAGAGCAGCGGCTCCCCAAAGGGACTCAAGTGTAAAAGGGATGACTCAAGTTGTTAAGAGGCCAGACATTTGTAAGCAAAGCCACACACTCCACATTCCAAGCTGTCTCTCAAAAGCCTTCTGAAATAAATGATACAAAAACGATTTACCATCAGAAAACATTTAAACCATGAAGACACATGGAAGAATCACTGCGACCAGTAGAGGGAGCAGTAAGTAGGCTAGTGTTTAACTTTGTCTTCTCAATGGAAAGAAACAGTGAAGAAGTCCATTTTAAATGTCCTAGAACGTTCACGTCAGCAAAGGGAGAAAACCATCAAATATCACGGAGTTAAATGTGCGGTAAACAGGATTTGTTTTGTGTGTTATTCATCAATAATTCTAACACGACGTCACAGATTAACGTCGTCCAAGTACAAGCTTTCATCGCGCTCTTCCTGGTCCGGGTGATGTTGAAAGCGCAACGTGAGCGATCGAGAGGCTCGTCTCAGTGACCTCATCACACAGCCAAGCCACGCCCCCCTCCCTCAGGTCAGGTCAATCAAGCCTCTTAACAATGGACACCATCCTTTTTATACGTTTGGGAGTCTTTGGTTTGTCGTTTAACAGTGAACTGTAGCGTGTGCCACTTCCACATCTGTGTTCTTCCTATGAGCTGCTCTTCAGTATCTGATTAAAATGCTGTTCTTTACAGTGTGGACGTGTGAGGGTTTCTGACATACAGTCAGCTCTGCACCAGCGACACACATGTCTGCCAGTGGAGACACAAGGAAAATTCATTGGCCCACCCATTCATTTGAATCCGGGATATCTTCATTGTCTGCCATTGTCTGCCGTTTCCAGCTGGAGACGGAAGGAAGTCATCGACTTTACATAAATCTACCGCCGCCTCCGTCTTGACGTTCAAACTTCAGCGTTTGAAATGCTTAGTTTGGGACAGAGAGGCGACATCTTACAGCTTTAGTACTCGACTCGCTCCTTGTACTAGTAAGTCAACGCGTTTTTTTGTCGCCCTGCATCTGGATCACTGGTCTGATGGGTCGTCGGTCTATCCAAGTGCATACAGAGGCCTTTTCACCTACGTCTGTTGGTCACGCCCCTCGCAAGTGGGAGTTGACTTCACCCTTTCCAGACTGAGTTTTGGTAAGTGGCTAAAAATGAGCTTTTCCTTGCGTCCCTGCTGGCAGCCTGAGTGAAGTCAGTGCTGGTTATACGTCAGTATCGCATTCAAACAGAAACCTCAACGTCGTACCGTTCTAAAAAAAGAACTGAGAGTGAAGTCTGTGGGCGTGGCTTCGCCATCCGTAGCATTCCAGGTGAACAGGATGAATGTGACGTAATGATGTGTGTGTGTGTGTGTGTGTGTGTTTACAGGGTCCTCCCCTTTTTCAAAAATGTGTTTACGTGTAGCTCAGGCAGTGTTTTAGTTGTAAGTGGTTTTACTGATGGTTTGAACTTGTGTTAGAGCTTAGACGTCTTCTTTATACGACACACGCCGCACAACCACAAACTGAAGCATGTACACAGACACACAAGAGGAGACGACTGTACTGTGAACGACAGTAAATGTGGGGCTGTCGTGTGGCTACAGAGGTCAAAGGTCAGCAGGCAGGAGAGGAAGATGAGGGTTTTAATTTCCTTTAGAGTCAAAAACAAACAAACAAAAAAAAAAGCCCCATGTTTACAAGGAGCTGGTGGCAGATCCACCAGGCCAAGTCACGAAGGAGACATCACGTCACTTTTTTAACTCTATTTTTATTGAACAATAAATGAATATTACAAAACAAAAGCCCTGGTTGTTAATGTGGGTTTTCTTCTCTTTTGACACTTTGCAGCTTGGAGGTTTAACCGTTTCTTACACTTCCTGTGTGTAATCAGTGCAGGGACGGCATGTCGCTCTGGAGCTGGAGATCCCACAGCAGTGTGTGCGAGACGAGACGTCGTCACGCCTCATCCGTCACAGGAGCAGAGCCAGCTTCTCTTTCCATTGTGAGCAGATACAGTTCTCACTGGGGCTCATTACATTAGGTCAGAGTTTCACTGAAATGACGGCATGTGGCAGACAAATATACGGCACGTCGTCCCACAGATGCGACCTCACGAGTGAAGAAACGAGAAGCGGCGGGCAGCTGCAGAGCTTCGGTATGAGCGGTGGGGCGTGGCCACGCGAATCCTGCAGCGACATACACTACGCTTCACTGTCCATTTGTTTGGAAACATGTGATCCAACAGTGTGGGATGTGGATTATAGTGGTTTTACCCTCTTAAAGGGACAGTTCAGGTATTATAAATACATTTCCGTGACAGTTTTCTGCTTGTGGGAGTGTTAGCGTATCAATAAAAGATGCAATGAAAACAGTAAGTAAAGATTGATGCTTTAAAATCATGTGACTCGATTACAACTTCAGATGACACCTCACCTGAAATAGTCCAAAACCCTCTAACTTCTGCTTTTTGCCGCATTTAAAAACCAAAACAAAAGCAGCTGGTGAGCGGGGGGGGGAATGTGTAGACTGATCAAGAAACCACAACATTCCCTGACAAAGTGCAAGAAGCAAATGTGACCGCAACAGTCGATGGGAGCGGCAGTGAATCCACGGCGACATGGCACGTTGTACTTTATGCCACGAAGTCGTGCCTTTGTATACTTCCATGGCGTCATTTAGTGCTTATCTCAGGGAGCTAACTCATCATATTAGTAGCACATGGAAACACTTAAATGCTATTTTTTAAATGATAAATCTGTTTTCTACCACTTGTGAGAACCCGGGGCTTCTTACACCAACCATGTGGCTAAATGAGATATATCCTGTATATCTGTGAATATATATATATATATATATATATACATGTATTATATATATAATACATCTAGCTATAGCTATGTTTTTAGTGCCGCAGGCTGGATGTTAGTGTCACACACAGCCGTCAGCACTGACCTCATGTTGACATGTCTGTGGAATTGATTGATTTCTTTTTATTTTATGATCATTAAACTGTGTTTTTGTCGTCATGCAAAGATGTTACAGCAGTGCTAAGTTGAAGCCCGATCCCAGTGTTGAATTCCGGCGGGCCAGCTTGCTTTCAACAGACTCATAACGCGGCCCCTCCCTCACGCGCGCCATATGTTTTTCCTGCACTTGGGCAAATAAAATGCTGCGTGCTTCCCTGTCAACAGATCTGACAAACACTAATGTGCAGCTGCAAACATGCGCCACATGCACACGGGCGGCACACACTCGGGAATCTTCATGCATAGATGTAGAACACTTTTGCACCGTATCAAGACAAACTGCTTATCACATACAGATCACGCCGCGAGGCATCCTTACCTAAACACTGCGCCTTTAAGACCAGCCATTTACCATTTATTGACAGTAACTTAAGAATTATACTGGAATTCTGACACCTCCTAATTTAAACCTCCAGACTCCAGGAGGACACGTGCTAAATATAACCCCTGGTATATATCTGAATACTTAGAAAGAAAACCTTTCAAAACTGCCCTAAATAGTGTCTCATAAAAAAAAGATTTAAACGGGCGTGTGCTGAGCTCATGCCCAGCGACTCTTGATTCATCCAAATATCTGCAGCCAGTTAGAACGTGTGAAGCTGCGTATGTGGACGCATCATTTGATAGGTGATTTTGTCAGCACTTCCCCTGGCACAGACGTGGCTTTCAGAGGCTGTTAAGCTTCCGTTCTGGAGCCGTAAGTATCCTGTCTGTTAATTAAATATGAGCCCGGGCTCTGGCTCGCATGCAGCTTCAACTGATACACCTGCAAAAACAGCAACCGGTTTGAAAGTGAGCCGGCTTCAGGTCCGTGATCCGCGTGCGCCTTTAGAGCTCCTCACCTCCGTGCTCTTCCACCTGACCCTGCCTTACGTTGTTGGGGATTAGCGAGCAGTGGGGCCGCCCCTCACCTTGTCCAGATAGGGTTACACGCGCGCACACATTTTACACACTATTTAAATATAAAAGCACACGTAGATATTGGTGTCACCTGTTTCACACACCTGGCGGTCGCCGGCTGTCAGGTGACATGTGCGGCAGCAACTCCTCCAACACTCAGCTGGAACACTGCTTTTCAGAGGATCCGGATCAACCCGAGGAAGAGAATTGTCCCGTTCGACGTCACTGTCGAGCAGCTTACACTGAGTTTTTATTATTTTATGTTTTATTAATGTTAATTAAGCCAATATCGCAGTCGCGGCATACTCAATGTGTGTCTGTGCTGGCATTTGTGTGTGTGTTGCACTGGGTGGGAAAAGTGAAGCCTGGCACTACTGCTCCCACCCCACCCCTACCCCCCCACCCCAGGCCCATAAACCTTTAAAGCACCTATAAAACACTTGGCGAGGCCTTTTTGAAGTTTTTATGAAGATCTGGCTTTATTGTTCTCAAGAGATGAGCCCCGCTCCGCTGGCGCCTCAGAGCTTTCTGGAAGTGCCAGTGAATTCAGGGTGGTGAGGGGTGGGGTGGGGTGGGGTGGGGTTGGTGTGCGGTGGTAGCAGAAGAGGGAGTCCCGGGGAAGGCAGAGCTTGGAATGGGGTGGGCACTGTGGAGCCTGTGTTTCTATGCCCTCCCCCAGCCCCAGCCCCCCGTGTGTGTGTGTGTGTGTGTGTGTGTGCGCCAATACACCCTTACATGCAGATATCACACACATCTGATCAAATACATCATTAGAAAGCTCTAATAAAAGCACATGTGTGCTTGAAAACAAGCGTGCATGTGTTGCAGCATATGTGCGCGCCTGCCCGCGTTCACAATTGATGGGGGCAGCAGGTTGTGTCCTTGCTGTTTGAAGTGGGGCTCTGTTATTCCCATAGAAGTAAATGAATGGAGCCGGACCCCCCTCCAACTGTCTGATCCTGCGGCACCGGCTCTCCCTTCCCAAATCCCGGCTCCGACACCCAACCATCAGCCCCCTCAAAGGAACAGTTGGCAAACGGTTGTCGTATTAAACAGGCGAGGCCAGCGAGCCCTCACCTCTGGGAAACACTTGTAAGAGGAGAGAGTATGACACAGAGAAGGGAGCATTATTGCATTATTTATGCTATGTGTGTGTGTGTGTGTGTGTGTGTGATCCGTGTGCTGTAACTCACTCACCATGACATTTGCTCTGCTGGTGTCTTTGAAATAACCATTCACCCCAGATTCTTGTGGAGGTTTGGAGACAAACCTCACAATTTAACAATTTAAATGCAAAAAGTGCCGAGGCTACATCCGCGCGATTGCACTTTATTTTGAAAAGATGGAACCTGATCCGCATCGAGATGAACGATTAAGCTCCAGATGAGCAGTAAACTGCGGCGGTCGGGGAATGTTTGCTACCAAGTCTTTTGGCAAAGAGTGAAGAAGGCCCCGGAGTCTGTGATGACTTACGTTGAAAGGAGTTTATTCAAATATACTTGAACATCAACATCAGCACATACACAGCCTGACACTACCTATAAATCTGAAAGATGACACATATAATCATCCGTCCAATGACCTTTGACCTATTTCATTAGAATCAGGACGACAAACTCTCTCTGGAATGATCCGCATTGTCTATATTTTGGTTTTACACCAGGACTGAACACAATAGCTTTCATTTGGAGTCTACCTTGAAACTAGCTCAGTCTGTACAATAACATTAGTTCTATATTTATAATAAATAACAATAAAGACTGATCATGGGTTATGAATTTGAGTTAGGGGTTGAAACTGAAAGACCTTTCCAAAAGTCTCTTGTGCCACATTTCTACTACACAGTTCCAGCACAGCAGGGATCGTACCTGGTACCTGGTACTTTTTCAGTACCTGCTCTGGGGAGGTTCTAAGCGAGCTGAGCCAGAACTGTAGATCAGGTCAAAAGACTTCAAAATGCTGAAAACATGCATTCATCTAACTAAGTCAGTACATTTTATTTTATAAGTGCGTCACAAAAAATATAATAAAACAATGAAAACAAATCATTTAAAAGCTTTGTGCCATAAAGCACAAGCGCAGTGTGGACGGCAGACGCGCGTGGAGCTAAATGTACGTTTTCAAACAAAAACAAAAGTATTATGAATTTAGCCCTGAGTCAGGTGGCAGATCCTCCAGGAAAGAAGAACAGGGGCAAATCTTGTGTTGCAGCTGAAGGCTGTGACTGATGGGCTTGTACTCTCCATGCTCTACACACATATTAACCTCAGCTTTAGCCCCCTTTTCTGCAAAGGATGATGTCATGCCTTCGTGCGGTGTTGGGGTTGGGGTTGGGGTGGGGGACCGGGGTAGCTGGTTTAGGTCCTTTCAAGTTTGCAGGAGGAGCCTTGGGCCATGGCAGGGTAGACAGTTCGAGGGCAGGAGGCTCAATGCTGCCACCCCCTTTATCCCACTCTACCCCAGCAAGCAGCATTAGGCACGCTCCAGCCGTGCCATCAAAGGCCTGGCTCACAACACACACACACACACACACACACACACAGTAAAAAGTTGTGCCCTGACTGAATGTCAGGACACTCACTCTGTCACAAGTGAAATAAGCATCCTCACACGGATGGAACAAAACACGTGTCTAAACATAACAGCACACATGCATACACACACACACACACACACACACACACGCGCATACCAACCCCCCACCCTCACCCTTCTGGCTTTGTTATTGTTTTGAAAATATGATTGCTGTGACGGATTGGGTGGGGAGAGGGCTCTGGCAGAGGTGAGTGGCAGGGCCCCTCTATTGTCCACGATCAGCATGAGTCTGTGTCCATAGCTATAGAAACTGGGGCCACACTGGGAAGGCATGCTTTCATCTCCACCCCAGGCTCACTGCTGGCAATAAGGGGTCAAATAAATCCCCCTGGATGCTGTAGGGGGTGCGGTGGATGGAGGTTGTGTGTGTGTGTGTGTGTGTGTGGCATGATGACCCAAACACACACACACACTCTGAATGTGTCTACCTAAGCTATCTAATGTTCACACTTAACTGAAAAGTCCTAAGAATGAGTAGAGATGTTCCGATACCATTTTTACCCTCCCGATACCAATTCCGATACTTGTGCTGTGGGTATCGGCCGATACAGAGTACCGATACCGATACCAGTGTGTTATAATAAAACATATATCATACTACGCCTGCATGACTGTGATATGATTATCATTGAAATAAACATGAACAAATACACCATTATTATTCTTACCAGTGATATGTTATTTAGTTTTTCAGCTTGTACGTTTGTTTTCACTCTGGTCCAAACACCGCAGCACTGGCAGAGCTTCATGTTTCCATGACGACTGACCGGGAAAGGACGCGCGTGACTCCAGATTGTTGAAATGAGTCTCTGAAGTAACGCTAAACTTTAAAAACAGTGGCATACATACGCAGGACACAGGTACGCTGGTTAGTTGCCGCGCTGCTCTTGTCGTTTAATAAACGGGCCGCTCCGGTTTGACTGTAGGCGTGCTAACGGAGCTAGCGCAGCTAACAACGCTAACGGAGCTAACTGGTAAATACTGCCAAACCGCCGACATGATGAGCTAACGTTAGCTCCTTGTCTACAGGGGTGGTCGGGTGGTCAGCGCGGCGAAGAAGAACCGCGTCAGAGCTAACGGAGCTCTAATAAATTACGTGGTATTGGATCGGTGCATGGACTCCAGTACTCGCCGATACCGATGCCCACATTTTCTGCATCGGTATCGGAATTGGAACAACTCCAAGTATAAGACATATCACTGGTAGCATCTTATGTGTTGGAATGTGTGTTTTCTGACTCCAAACTGCGAGCGCACATTTCTGTGACGTAGCTCTCAAAAGGGTCACATTTGTTTTGTAACTTGTGTTGTTTTGTGTGTATGTTCTTGTAGAGATGTATTTTTGTGTGTGACATGAATGATAATCCACTGCTAACCACTGCTAACTACCACTCTGCTGTGACAGTTGAGAACAGTGGTTCAGGAGGTAGAGTCGATCATCCTATAACCAGAAGGTCAGTGTTAGAATCCCCCAGCGCCTCAAGTCTGTTGTTCACAAGTCTGGCAGCATGTGAATGATGTGTGAATGATGTGTGAATGATGATGTGTGATGGAAGCAGAAACACGTCATCTCTATATCTGTTCATAATAAATCTATGGGCGAAGGTAGCTCAGTGGTAGAGTGAGTCGTCCTTCAACTTGAAGGTTGTGGGTTTGAGTGTACATTCTGATGTGTCCTTTGGCAAAACACTTAAAGGAACACTTCACTGATTTGTATTACTAGAATAGCGGCAGTATTTTAGAAAAATTGTGCTTCCCAACCTCAGTTTCCCTTGAGCCGAGAAATATCTTGAAACTGCAACGCTAATTCCACACGTAACAAAGAAAAGAAGGAAGATATTTCTCAATGCGAATGCAAGCGCGAGACCTGGGATTATGACATCATCGTTTTCCCAAAGTAGTGCATCTTCGGTTTTCTACACTCTGGGGCCTCCTCTGCAAAAGTTTCAGTGCTCCCTGAACAGCGGTTCCGTGTAAACAAAGAGAAAAAGTGCAGATTCTCCTGAACTCGTTTAAATGTGTTTACAGTCAGACCACACAAAAACCTGAAAAATCTGTCTGTTTCATGGTATGGGTCACATTTCTCTTGCATCCATTGTTACTAAGCAACCAAAAACCTGGGCGGCGCCGAGTTGATCAGCCACACTGAAATAATCAAAACAAAGACAATGGATTCTCAGCGTGTTCCTCTCTGTCTGAGATTAAGAAACTTTCATAATAATTGTAAGATGTCTGCCTTATATGACAGAAGCGTCTTGAGATAACGTGTGTTGTGGCTGGGCGACCTCAGCTGATCTCATCCGAGGCGTTCTTGGTCACTGAGGTCTATGGTAAATACAGCACATCTAACACAGGATCACCATGTTGATCATCAGGAGTCACAATGTCCTGAGACATTCCGGGCCGGCTGATTGCACACACACACACACACACACACACACACACACACACACACACACTGTATAGACAAACAAAGGCATGTAAAGCTGTAGCAACACGTTCTTTGACACACACTTTCTCAACGCTGTGAGCAACACACACACTTACACATGCAAATGAGACGTGAAAAAGAGGCTCAGAGGAACTTCATGAGTCACAGTTACCACATTATTATATGGACTCACTATAGTGTGTGTGTGCGTGTGTGTGTGTACTCGTCAACCATTAGAACAGGGGACTTCGGCGTCGTTACACACACACAAAGAGGGGACTCACCTTTGAACAGGGGACATTTTTCAGGTCCCCACTTTGTCATGCTTTAAATCAACCTAAAATGTGTGTGTGTGTGTTTGTGTGTGTGTGTGTTACCTCAGTGTGATCTTTTCTGGTCATTTTTTCAAACACCATTTCCAGAAAAGTTGAGATACTTTCTGAAAATAAAGTCTTAAATGTGTGTCACATTTTTTTTATTTTTTTTTACCAATTGTAATAGTTTTTCAAATTGAATCGTTGCCCATTCTTGCTGCTGTTCTCCTTTTATAATGTATAAATATTACATATGTATATTTTTTTCTGGGAATAGAGGCCTTCTCATCACTTGGACATAATATGTATATGTATATATATGTGTTTCTTCTGTCTGTCCGTCCATCTCAGGTAAATCCAGGCCCACAAAACTCAGCTGTGACTCTCTGAGTGGCTAACGTAGTCTCAATGATTCTACAAATCCTGGGCTCGGAAGCATTTTCACGGAGGTCTTAATGCACTGAGCTTTCCCGTGACTCCCTGAATCTTTTCATTGTATCATAAACTGTTTCTGTGAAAACTTCCAAAACAACTTTAATACTTTCTTTGTACTTTTATGTATATAATGTATAGATATAATGGTTTCAGTGATGTCACAAATGACAGAATGTAGTCGTGTGTGTGTGTGTGTGTACTGTATTTATGGAGGTGTCTCACATACAAACACAAACTGATATAAAAGCTTGTGTTGAAATAGGAATATTCACAGGAAATGTGTCCGTCGCAGGTCCTAAAAACAATTTCAGGAGGCAGCTACTCCAACTCTAAATTTAGTCCGATGACGACGTTGACATCCAACAGACTTGATATGTCAGAATACAACACATTCTTCAGTAAAACCCATGACACACACAGTACGTGCACAGATTTCATCAGACACGTCTCACACGCACCGCGCTGTTAACACCTGTGTGTGAGCAGTGCAGTGTCTGCTGCAGCCAGAGCCAGTCAGAGAGTCACCAGGCTCCAGGAGAGGAGGAGAGAGTGAAGGTCAGCACCGCCGCATGCCACAGACAGACTGACGATACTTCTACTGGGCTCCACGCCGGGGACCTGGCTGTAATTACACCACACACACACGCACACACACACACACATGCACACACTTACCAGACAGACTGAGGAAGGTGCACAACTCCTTTCATATTAATATTCATTGTGAAAAAAGGTTAGGGTCACATAAATTTACGGCTGTACATTATTGTTGTGTGTCTTCAGTTATAACCATGTCTTCTATGTCTTCAAAATCTAGGAAGGATTAGAAATATTTAGAAACTGGCTGCTTGATTTGCTCCACTGCCAGTTGAGAATGCTCATATTGGGCAGATCTGCAAACCCAGTGATTGATTATTATCTCTTTCACTCTCTTAAAATGTCATTCGTGGCTCTGTCACAGAGACGCAGCAGTAATGAGAAAAGCATAGTTACAGCAGGACCGAGTTTAGAGTGGACCAATATGAATATGAAGGTTGGTGTCATGTTTCTATCCCTGCGATCAGTTTTTTATCAGGATGACAAATTTACGTTTCCGATGCGAAACCTCTGAGTAATCCGCCAAAACACAACAGTCCTGATTTAACCTTGTTTAACAGATTATAATATTTCTGTAGGTTATTGTATTGTTAATCTATCATTGAACATGGTGTTACTTGTCAATGCTGCATCCAGGAAACAGAGCTGTGAGGAACATAGTCAGGCAGCTGCAGAGCATGCATTTAGATATCAGACGAGTAACCCCAATGTTAAAATGCAATTATTGTAAGTCGCTTTGGATAAAAGCGTCTGCTAAATGACACGTAACGTAACGTAACGTAACGTAACGTAACGTAACGTAACGTAACGAAGCGTAACGAAGCGTAACGTAACGTAACGTAACGAAGCGTAACGTAACGTAACATAACGCAACGAAGCGTAATGTAGCGTAACGTAACATAACGTAACGTAACGTAACATAACGTAACATAACATATTGTAACGTATTGTAACATAACGTATTGTAACATAACGTATTGTAACATAACGTAATGTAGCGTAGCGTAGTGTAACGTAGCGTAGCGTAGTGTAACGTAGCGTAGTGTAGCGTAGTGTAGCGTAGTGTAGCGTAGCGTAGCGTAGTGTAACGCAGCGTAGCGTAGTGTAGCGTAGTGTAACGCAGCGTAACGTAGCGTAACGTAGTGTAACGTAACGTAACGTAACGTAACGTATTGAATGTAGAGAAGTACAGCTTCAAAGTAACAGCATCATCACCAACGTTAAAACACAGTGGCGTAAATAGGTCGAGCCAATCAGCTACTGACTTTTCACAGGAGGCAGATTTATTCTCTCGTCATCCTCCTCTTCCTCACATATACTTCACACACTGGTGGAGTGAAATTCAATTTTGGAGCAATGGAGATGACTCTAATCATTATTATTTAGTATTTCAATCATCATACCCTGGTATATTCAGTACAGTATATCTGTACATGCTACCCACATACTACTTGGTGGTACATGTACCACAGTTTGAGAACCATGGATGGCTGTGTCTGCCAGTGAAGGACGCCGTTTAAGCTTTAACTTCAGAATCTCTTAAAAAAAAAAAAGAAGAGGGAACCAATCACAAACCCCTGGTGCACTAGAGAGGCGGGCTTAAAGGGATGACGACTGACAAGTGACATCGAGCAGCTTTTTTTACGCATCTAACATGGCGGCCGCCAAAGATATATGCTGATAGAAGGAATCACTATTCAAGGTTTTTGCACTATTTGTTATTCCCACTGCTCGTGACACCAGATCTGCATGAACTTACGCTCGTGCGTAGACGACAGCACGGAGTCCTAACACGTCCCTGAACGACACACCACCGACGCCACCGCCATCACATCTCCTCCAAACTTGGTTTTTCCAGCCACAAAATGAAATGGAAACTTTCTGAGTGAGGCAAACAGATATAAGCCATGAAAAACATTACCTTCTTGGCAGCAGTAATAAGGTCAGCAAGGTTATTGGCTCAAACCACAGTTGGGATTCTGTTTGGCTCCGAGACCAGCTCAGATCTGTGGTATCACTAGCTCCTTTTTGATCTGTCTGGCCGTGCAGTTTCCTGTCCCTCTCTGTCCCTCTCTGTCCCTCTCGGTCTCTCACTCTCTCTCTAGCATAGGTTTCAAATTCAGCTGGGAAATAGTGTGTCAACCTCAGATAGATAAATTACAAATATTTGAATCCCTCTTAACTAATTGATATAACACTTTTCTTGTCTGGATGAGCACTCAAACGCAGCACATTTTCTATCACCCATCTTTCATACCCATTCACACAGCCGTCAGGAGCATCGTGGGGTTAAGTGTCTTGCCCAAGGACACGTCGGCATGTAGACTAGCGGAGCCGGGAATCTAACCCACAACCTTTGAGTTGTTAGCAGGGTAATACAGAATTGTGTTGAAACTCCATTCACGTTTGGAAAAGTTCAGATCGAGGAGTGGACATAAGGTTTTTCTTTAAGACAAATGTCTCGAGCAGAGACATCGTCATGTAAAAAAGAGTGTTCTTATCTATGAACGGGGACAATTTTGAATGACAAGCGGTTTGTTAGAAGGTGTTTCCTGTTTCAAATCCTTGATTGAGTCAAGAGACAGTTTTTTTTTTCCACTACATGACTCACTTTTCATGTATTACCCAGAGACAAAGCCCACTTCCATTCTGTTGTGGTGATGGAGAAAGGCAGACGTTCTCGTTTATTCGTGGCTCCAGAGACTTGTGGCTCCCGATTAGTAAACCAGTGTGAGTCAACATCTGGTACATCCCTTGGACAAACTATGTCTCTCAGTGCACACTCAGACTGTTGTCAGACCCCGTCCCTCCTCGTCGATTTTCTCTCGAGCAGGCAGGAACCCCCCTGGGTGGCAGAGTGCACTTGCACATTAGCGAGACATTTGCCAAAACCTTCCCAGTCCTCCTGGCATCTCAACAGGCTGTCACCTTCTTACCCTCCTGCATGTTCCACAAACATAGGCCAAAGGGAAGCAGGGGCCAGCGCTGCCAATTTGTCGACATGCTTGATTGGGGTTGGGGGAGGCAGAACTTGTCCAGGTCATGACACTGGTGTGGCACATAGTGTCTGTCAGAGGTGGATCGAGTAGCCAAGGAAATGACTCAAGTAAAAGTGCTGTTGCTTTACGATGATAATTACTCAAGTAGAAGTCAATGAAAATAATAAGTAAACAAGTATTTAGTGAAAAGTACTGACTTTCTTTGAAATATTCAGAGCAACACAAATGGTACAAAATGGACACAACATAATATAGAACAGCTATGTTCAAATTAAGATATGTTAAATAACAATATTTTAAATAAAACAATAAATACACATATACATTATAATAAAATAAATAACCCTTGAACTAAAACAATAATGCATCACCCTTTTAACTAAAAGTACAATAAATTAAGATTATCCAATTCAGATACATCTACAAAGCGCTGAGTGGCTAACAGCTGGTGACAAGTGTTGTCATGTGACTGGCTGCATTTGATTGGCAAGATTTTGTCAGCCATAACCAACAGGGAGAGAAATAGATTGTGCATGTAATAACAAAAAAAGATATTAAAAAATAAAGTAACAACCGATAAATTCCAATTTATCCAAAAAGTTACTCAAGTATTTGTGACGGGGTAAATGTAACGCGTTACTACCCACCTCTGGTGTCTGCGCCACCTGCAGGGCTATAAGACAACATTCCATCCAGGACACGGGAGATTTGAATGCGTTTTAACAGGCTGCCATGTTTAAACACGGTAAAACCTCAATCTGAATCCTGTCACACACCCATGAAGATGCCATCGTAGAATTTCCCTCTCTTTGTTTTTGTTATGCAGTGCCAGTATATGAAAGTATCTTGGCTCTAGACTCAACAGAACACACATGCTGACGAGAGAGAACATGTGTTGTGGTCAGTGGCTGTGGGCAAAAGGTTTCATTTCAACAAGATGGCCTAAAGCAACACAATGGCTGAACTGCCAGTACTTGTGGTCAGATGTACCTACGCTGAACACAACGTCTGAAAGACATGTGGACATACACTGTTTTTCACCAAATGATATTTAGACAGTGAAATGAACTTGACAACTTTCAACTTTATCTCAAACAGACAATGATTAACAATCAATGCTTTTCAAATTAAAATCACAATTATATTTGCAAATAATCAGATAAATGAGGGAATTTAAACTCAGTTATCGTATCATTTCTGTAAACTGCTCACCTGTCCATTTACAACATCCAAATAAAGAACACATTTGAACAAACAGATGGTGGCGGCAGTGGATCAACAACTCCTGTTGTTTCTGAGATAAATTCAATTTTTCTCAGTGGATTCTGGTGTGTGTGTGTGGGTGTGTGGGGGGGGGACATGGTCTGCATGGCTGTCTAAAGATGTTTGTTTGCATATGTTTCAAAATGAAAGAGTCTTTAGGTATTACCCTTTCTGACACCCTTCTTTCTTTCTTTCTTTCTTTCCTTCCCTCTCTCTCTCTCTCTCTCACTCTCTTTCTCTGCCTCTCTTGGCTGACATGCCACCGTGGAGAAGGCAACAGTGACCCTATTGTGAACAGTGGGAACTGGGCAGCAGGCCAATGATGTCATCCTGCCACAGGGAAGACCGGGGGAACACCCTCCTGGCGTTTGGAATGCACTATTTTTTCCTGTTGTTTTCCGGAAGGCGGTGATCAATTTAATTCCACCCTCATCACTCCCTGCAGGGGAAGGTGGCATAAGGAGGCGGGGGAGAATAGAATAAGGATGAGGCTCACTCTCGCTCTCTCTCTCTAGCTATACAAAAAGTAAGACAAAAGAAGCGAAAGGGAAGAAGAGCATGGGATGGTCTGAGCTCTTGTGAGATGTGAAAAGAGAAGCTGGAATACTGTGAGGTCACACCAACCCTTCAATTAAAGACTGCTGGGTATCATTACAGAAGAAGAGGAACAGACATGTTTCGTGAAGAAAGCTCAGAGATGCTCACAGGCCTCTATCTCACAGACACAGCACAGCAGGCCACTGTGCACATGTCAAATTGTCAGTTTGTAACTTTCATGCCACGGTGTGTAGCCATCACTGCGTCCGTGGGTGTGCTGGTCTTAAAATGAGGTGTGCCCTGTTCACATTCTGCTTGTTAAACAAACGGCCGTGCTTCAGCACTCCTCCTCCTCCTCCTCTTCATATTCAATTCAGTGCAGGTTGAATGTTACAGTCCCTTATCCTGTGCAGTTAATGGAGTTGTTGATGGGACAGAGTGTGCTCGAGCCAAGGACCACGTATCTGTGCATCAGTTCAGTGAAGGCTTCTCACTGCGCCCACAGATGATCTGCTCACACGTCTTCACCTCACACATGAGCAATCCGTCTCCTCTGCAGAGAATTGCTCACGTTTCCTCTTTCCTGCATTCGCCATTTGGATGGCAATATCATTTCAATTCAGTTGTATGTCGGTAAGTATGTCATCCAAAAATGTGACAAAATTCATACTTTAGTATGTCTTTCAAAATGTGACAAAAAAGTCAAAGGTTAGTAAGTCGTCCAAAATGTGACAAAATTCATACTTTAGTATGTCTTCCAAAATGTGACAAAAAAGTCAAAGGTTAGTATGTCTTTCAAAATGTGACAAAAAAGTCACAGGTTAGTAAGTCGTCCAAAATGTGACAAAATTCATACTTTAGTATGTCTTCCAAAATGTGACAAAAAAGTCATACTTTAGTATTTTGTCCAAAATTTGACAAAAGAGTCATAGTATAGTATGTCATGCAAAATCAGTCAAAAAATCATACTATAGTATTTCGTCCAAAATCTGTCAAAAAAGTCACAGTATAGTATGTCGTCAAAAGTCAGTCAAAAAAGTCATAGTATAGTATGTCGTCCGAAATCAGTCAAAAAAGTCATAGTATACTATGTCGTCCAAAATCAATCAGAAAATTCAAAGTATAGTATGTCGTCCGAAATCAGTCAAAAAAGTCATAGTATAGTATGTCGTGCAAAATCAGTCAAAAAGGTCATACGTCGTCCAAAATCTGTCAAAAAAGTCATAGTATAGTATGTCGTCCAAAATCAGTCAAAAAAGTCATAGTATACTATGTGGTCCAAAATCAGTCAGAAGTCATGGTATAGTATGTCGTCAAAAATGACATCACATTCCAATGTTGCAGAAGATACTTGTTCCAAACAGGGCTTGAACCCGGGTCTGTTGTCTAAAAGACAGGAGTGTTACCACTACACCAACCTTGTGGACTGGTTTGGTTGTATGTTGTCCTAAATAACACTAAAACACCATAGTAAAGTACGTCTTCCAAAATCACCCAAAAAAGTCATAGTATAGTATGTCGTCCAAAATCAGTCAAAAAAGTCATAGTATAGTATGTCGTCCAAAATCAGTCAAAAAAGTCATAGTATACTATGTCGTCCAAAATCTGTCAAAAGTCATAGTATAGTATGTCGTCCAAAATCAGTCAATTGTAATTCAATTCAAATGTGCTGTGCCAATCTCAGCTGACGTAGGGTACATACATACATTGTTCATACCAGGTATTGAACCCAGGTCTTCTTGCTTCAAAGGCAAGCGTGCTAGAGACCAGGGACAGTTGTGTAATAGGAGTATCTTTAAAGGATAACATTAATAACTCTCATCATAACTATCTTCTCCATCATCTCGTCCCGGGTGAAAAACACCTCGAGACTCGACACCATCTCGATGCAGATGCAGACGAACCCCGCGTTTAAAGGCAATGACAAGCAAAACTGATGGCTTAGTTAATGTTTGCCCAAAACCAGTGTTGTAATATAACGAAGTACAAATACTTTAAATACGTTACTGTACATAGTTATTTATATTTCTGACAACTTTTAAATTTCCCCCTAGTATAAGTAGTAAACGGTGACTTTAACTTCTACCAAAGTCATTTTCTAGTAAGATACTTGTACTTTTACTCAAGTATCACGTTCAAGTACTTCATACAAGACTGCCCAAAACACACCTACAAATAATTCAGACATTAAATTTAAGGCCTTTGCACGTAGACTACACACTGTGTAACTAAAGCAAAAATGGAGTAGGACCCGCTCGAATGCTCTGTGGACCGTTTGCTGGAGATCTTTCAAAGAGGGCCCACGATGTCTAACTCCAAGTGAGTCCACTAGCCCAAAACACTCAGTCTAAACAGACACACACTGGATGCTACTGCAGCACTGAGGCACGTTCTGTTCTTCTGACTTTCAGTCGTCTTCCCTTTGTGTTGTGATTACATTGGAGCCAGTGACACTTCCATGCTGCCACTAAGCTTTGAAGACATTTGTCTTTGCAAAGTCATTGACTATGTGTGATCTTAGAAAGGACAGTTAAGAGTTTCTTAAGTGTGGTTGAATACGGCACTGACAAATATACGGCACCGTCAGTGATGTGGGCACCGTCTGCATGCCCCTGGCCCCTGGCCCCTGGCCCCTGGCTTGCTCTGACACAAACGTAGATGCAGCAGATTGAACGGTTTACAAACAGTGAAGAAAGGCTGTATAACAGCAAGATTAAGACGTATTTTATTATAGATGAGTCTTCTGGTAAGCGGCTAAAATCTGTCTTTCATTGTGTCCTCACCCTGTTTTCAGTCTCAAACTGGTTCCTGGTGCAGGGGCCACGCCGGGTGTACGCACTGTACTTTCATACAAGCACTCATCAAATAACGGGCTCTTCATTCATTCATTCATTCATTCATTCATGTAGCCCCAGTGTAGCCCTCACTCAGGCGACCTCAGAGTGCACATGAGTGCGGCGTGGCGATCTTTCAATGGACAAAAGACAAGCCGCACAATTACGGCCGCTTTATTTCATCACAGAAGAGGGTGAAAATATCACTTTGATGCTGTTTACAGGGTGTTTGCAAAAGTAGCTTTATGATGAATTTTAGGAGAGAGAAAAATGTAGGGGCTTCAAAAGTGGTGTTAACGGGAGACAGATTTTTGACATGCCTCCCATGTCATCTGCTTTGGGTTAAGGCTCAGAGACAGAGTGGAATATGGGTGGTGGCGGCGTTGGGGTGGGGGCGGGGCTATGACTGGAGAAAATAGCACTGACAGCAGGGAGAAGAGGCGACGTAATATCGACAGGCGATGGTGAAAAAGCTGTTTATGTGCTCTGCAAACCCTATTTTAATACTTGGCACAATGTCGACATGTATGCGAGAAAACAAATATCTGCCCTGCCAGTTAATAGCTATAACACTGGAAATATTTATGTGGGCTATTATATTGTATTTTACTGAAGAAACAAACATGTTATTGTTCAATTTTTGAGGTTAAGTTTTTGTTTTTTTTGTTGTTCTGTTTTTAATTTGACCAAAATGAGCAGGGTTTGTTCGCTCCGAGGTGAACGAGTCAAAACACATCAGCATCTGCAGAACTGCATCGGCTATTTACTTTATACATGTTCACATGCAGAGGGTTAGTGTTGGTGATCATTAGGATTAGACTGTAACTTAATTACTGCGTCTTACAGGGCTTGTCAGGCTGTCAACTCATATTTACTGTTGCCACCACAAGCACCATGATAGTAAATGGGATATAGAGGTGCCAGGAATCAAACCCTCAACCTTCCGAAAATTGCATTCATGCAATTACATAATAATTTTGTAACATACAGTTACAATTGAATGTTTGTTAAAGTGATGGTTTAGCTTTTCTTCTGAAACATAGTCACTGGAAACTGCCGTGTGTAAATGACTCACTCTCTGTGGTGTGTGTCTCACTGTCTATGCAAATCCTCATGCAACACACTTGAACTGTACCATGTGCTTTGTTCCGATCACACAAACTAAAAAAAACAATAATATGGCAACTTTGACAATAATAAAAAAAACATACAGTCAGACTCTTCTCTCTGCTACCTGCACTTTGCCAAATTCCTGAATTCCTCCTTACCTTCTTTAATTCTGAGAAAATAAACATTCTGATGTCCTTTGTGTCCTTTCTGTACATTCAAGTGTGTAACTATACGTATCTATCATCTATCTTCCCTTTAGCTGCTCCTCCAGTCTCCTGTGGGCACACTCCGCCAACTGGCCAGGCATAAACTCTTACCTGGACATCGGCTAGAGTCCCTTTGTATGAAGCCATGGGTGTGTGTGTGTAAATGCCTGTGTGTGTGTGTTTTATGTGTGGCTGTGGATGTGTGTATTGCAGTCACAACAGAAAGGGAGAAGGGGCTCCTATCTCTGCCTAAGGGCTAACCCCCAGTGCACACTCACCATGTGCCCTATTCAGACCTAAGGAAGCGTGAACAATCATTGCAAAACCAAAGAGCTAAGTCCCCTTGTTATACAAGCCTAGTGTTTAGCACCAGCCCCACCTCTCTCCTCCAAGGTGCATCCCACCCCCGCCCCAGTGCCCCGGCCCCGCACGTCAGAGGCTGACGGGCTTCGTTAAAGCGAGCCGGGCTCCTTTATGGCTTCATTTAATTAGTCATTCCACAGCAAACTGCCATCCGGCACCACGCTACTGACACCTCCCAGACCACTTCTCTTTTCTGAGACCGCCACCAATCAGACGTCGCCGCGGCCTATACTCGACACCATCAGCAGCACTGTGTTCACTGGTGCCTTCCTCCCTCTCTCCTCCTCTTGTGTTTATCTCTTGTAATTAGCGAGGGACAGGGAAAGACTCAGTGCGCCACAGTTAGTGCTTGAGACTGTATACACGGGGCAAAGTGTCTCTCCCTGCATGGGATTTTCTCTCTGAGTCCACCCACCACCCCAAGACCCATAATGACAGGACCCTGGAGACAATAGACAGGGCCGGTTCTACAGTAGCTAGCTCAGTCTTACTGTCCCGGCTGCCCACTGAGCTCTGTCTACGCTGGCACCCTAATCATTAACCAGATTATGACTTAGTGTGTCTGCATACAAGTTGGCAGCAGGGGTGTTACAACAGCAAAGGCAACTCAGGCATTCGCCCGGGGGCCCTAAGCTAAGAGGGGGCCCCTGGAGAAAGGCTGATTACATTAGGCCACGGCGATTCTACGACTGACTCCTGCACACGAGACACGAGACAGCGTAAGAGAAAACACCCGTGGCACTAGTCTGCTGCTCAGTGGTGAAATGATGAATACATTTCATTTCATTATGTTTCGGGTTTAATTTGTAGCAGCAGGAAAAAAAAACGGTTAGCTCAGCGGTAGCAGGTTGTTCATCAGCTGATTATAACTTCTGTTTGATCGAAGCTGTGTTTGCATGAATGTGACATGTATTATGCTTTTATTGTGATTAAAATAATGGAAATACAATAAAGAACATTGTAAAGGTAACACTTTAGATTAGGGAACATATTCAGCATTAATTAATCGCTTATTAGCATGCAAATTAATGACATCTCGGCTCTTAATTAATCATTATTAATCTGCGTGGGCCTTATTATACAACCAGTAAGCCATTAACTAAGAGTAATCCTCAATATATACATATATATGTATATATATATATATATATATATATATATATATATATATATATATATATATATATATATATATATATATATATATATATATGTATATATACTCAGTTTGGGGATAATTCAGGTTCAGTGGCAGATGTCGGTAGAATTGCCCCAACATTAGTGATTAATCACAACTCTGGTGAGCAGCTTCACTTGAGCCATGCCATAACTATGAGCACATTCCTTCCACATGCACTCAAACCCATGAGTGGTCAAAGAGAGAGGCAGAGAGTGGGGAGGCTCTGACTGCAGGTCCACTCAGTGCTGGATCGACGCCCTCTAGTGACCACTACAATAGACGATACAATGACAGCTCGGTGCTGCCATGAACGGTGCAGGCTTAAACAGAGCATCACTGGGTTTTTATTTTATATTTTTTCTTTATCACTAAATGAGTTGTAATTAAATGACGTGTTCAGACTGAAAAGTGTATTTTTTAAGATTTGTTAGGACCAAACAAAAACGTGTTTAAATGCATTTATCTGATTAGCAACACAATACGAGAACAACTAAAGGGGGGGAAAAAACAGCATGGACTAATGACTGCTTAGCATGGAAAGTACCCCTTAGTTATCCATGACCATTTATAGCCCTTAATTACATGCCTATTTAGTGACCCTTGAGTTCAATGGGCCAGTTCCTGTGTAGACCCAAATCCCGACGAACATAGGTGGAATGTGATTCCCTCTTTCCGCGGACAAACGACTAAACGTTTCCTCATTAATGACATGGGAAAGAAACTGAGAGGCTTCAGCTGAATATTGGAGCTATTAGGACATCACTGTCTGCCGGTGAGGGGGGCGGGGGGGCGGGGGTTACTCAGTATTACGAATGAAATGATGTTTCGTCTCTGATTGTGGCTGATGTGTTTTCCACGTTGGGAGAGGAGGAGAGGAGGAGAGGAGGAGGGTGGCCCGGAGCTGGGCTGTCAATCATAGTAAAAGTGGACGGAGTGGGCAGGTCCGTCTGACGGTACAAAGTGTCAGAGGGGGATATTTAACTTGGGACTGAGCAGCGTTCTCTCCACAGACACACTCACACACAGTGTGTGCCTAAGCAAAGAAACGCTCCTGCGCCAAGTCACTCGCACTGCTCACGTCGGAGCGACTCAGACGCGGCTTCTGCTTCTGTTTCCACCAGAGACAAGGAATTCACCACTAACACCCGGGAAAACACGCCGCGTGGTGCGCGACATGGACTGTGTCGTCCTGTGGAATGATCCGGCGATGCCACAGTGAATGGAACTCAACTCTGACATTTGTTTGTTTGTTTTTGGGGTGAGATGCACAGCGGAGAGTCCTGCGCGAGGATTACAGCCTGAGCGCGAGAGAAATGCTCGTTTTTCAATGAGCTGGAGTTGCCTCTGACTGCAGCGTCTTTCCCTCCAAGTTTTCCTCCTTCTTCTTCTTCTTCTAATTCTTTTTGAACATTTTCTTTAGGGTGCGTTATTCAGCTGCTGGAATACCACGGGGAGACCGAGCGCGCGCACACTCAGCCCTCAGCGCGTGGATTGTGTTCGCTGGGACTCTGGTCAAACCTGAGCGCGTCAGGCGTCGTTAAGCCACGTTTATAAAACCCGTACGTAAAAATAACATTGGCCAAGGCGGCTCTCATTGCCGGGCGCGTGACATTTCAAACTTGGTGAGATACTCTGTTGTGCGCCCTGCGCTTTCTCTCTCGCCCTCGCTCTCTCTTTTGGGGGGTGGGGGGGACGCTGTGGATCTATTCTGCCTCTTTAGAAAACACTTCATTCCATGCAGCTCTCGCCTTGGCCGCTGTCATCCAGTATAGACAATTTGTCGTGGCTTGGAGTCCCTGGGGTAACCATGACAACCGAGAGAAACCCTCAGTGAATTCAGGGGAGCGGGTGAGGCCGAAGAGAGAGTGACTGGAGTTTTTTTTTTTTCTCTCCCCCATTTGTTCTGTGCGCCTTAGACTGAAGAGCAGTGCCACTGTTTGCGCACCAGAACCTGAAGGAGCTCTCACAGCAAAGCACGCCGCGCCATGTCATTCAAACCCGAGGTGGTCTATTAAAAGTGTTGCCTCGCTCATGACTGAACCTCTACTATTTATGCAGGTCCGGGTTCGACATTACAGAGAATACAGTAACCGGGGAAGAAGTATTTACGCGAGTAAATAAAAAGTGCCGGTGCGTAAAAAAACAACAAACAAACAAACAAACAAACAAAAACAACACAGGAATAATGGCCCTCTCACAAACTCTACTCGTGTACGTGCTGGTGTGTGTTCACCTTGGACTTTCCCAACATTATTTTCTCCTCCGTCCAAAGCCCAGTCGTGAACTCCCTGTTCCCGACCTGAAGGAGGACCCGGACCCGGAGAACGACCCCCGGGAGCAGGACTTGGACGAGAGGACTCTGAGGAAAAAGCTTGGCAGTAACTTTGACCCCAACTTCATGTCCATCAGTTCGCCCATGCTGGTGAATGTGTCTGCGCCAGACAGCCAGGTGAAGCTGCAGGGACCCATGCCCAACGAGATTAAAAAACTGGACCTCACAGAGACGCCGTATGGAAGGCGGGTCAAAGTGGGCAAGAAAGCGCGCAGAAAATTCCTCCAGTGGCTGTGGACGTACACGCACTGCCCGGTGGTGTACACCTGGAAGGATTTGGGCGTGAGATTTTGGCCGCGTTACCTCAAGGAGGGGAACTGCTTCTCTGAGCGCTCGTGCTCGTTCCCTGAGGGCATGTCCTGCAAACCCGTCAAGTCAATCAACAAGATTTTCCTGCGGTGGTACTGTCAGGGCTTTGTAAGACCGAAACACTGTTTGTGGATACAGGTGCAATACCCAATCATCTCAGAGTGCAAGTGCTCGTGCTGATTCTCTCCATGGAAGGTCAGGGGAGGGTGGGGGGATTGGGGTTGGGGAGGGGGGGGCGGAGTGGACTGGAAATACGGTTTCTATTGCACTGTTAACTCTCTACAGAGGTGGGCACCATAGCAAATCTATTTTTTTATATAGCATTTTAAGTGAAATACCAACATTGTATATATTTAAGAAAAATGCAACTATTTTTTTCGAATTGAAACAGGACCATATTTTATTCTCAACCCCCGAAACGTTGATGTTTGGGGGGGGGAAACACGAGCACTTCACGAGGAAGAGCTTTTTTTTTGTTGATATTTTTTATGAGACTTTGAAGATGGAAATGCATATGCTACACTTCTCCAAGAGGTGAACTTGTTTTGTTTTTTTTTCAACTGAACATTGATGCTGACTGTTATTTTACTGTAATGCTGCCTAGAGTTTTTGTATAATATTAATATCAATTATTAAATTGTAAAAAAAGGAAGAAGAAAAGGTTGAGGTTAAATATATATATATATGTATATATATAATGGCGTGAACTCAGCTTTTTTTTGGAATACATAGTATTGTAGAAATAAACAAATCTGTATGTTTTATTTATTATTTTAACGATTGTGAGTATAGAACATAAGGAAAGATAATAGAGTATAACAGAAAAATATGGGAGATGTCTACTTGAAAATTTCTAAAAATGAGAAAAAAATAAAGGAATAAAATAATGATAAAAAAGGAAAACATATCAGTGTACATGTTATGGATACACGTTTTAGCAATAAAGTTGATCTTTTCAACATGTTAGCCTCAAACCAAGTGCTTACGAGTGTCTATGTGAAGGGTGCACTGCAAAAAAAAACATCTCAACACGAGATGATGACGAGCTCACAGGACTTTAATTCACAGGTTTCTACTATAAATCGGTGCCATGCAAATGCTGTTGAATAAAGAAAAAGGGCACGTGAACATGTCATTCAGCCACGTTTTATGAACCAAATAAAGTCGGAGACGAAGTCAGAGTGGGATTGTTTTGCAGTGTAGACTCCAGCGAGCGGAGGGTGAGTCCACACCGGCACACGCGTGTCAGAGAGCCGATCTACTGCGCGGTGTAACGCGCCACACATACCTCACGCGCTCCCAGAGAACTGGCATGCGTTTGTCTTACACACACACGCACACGCACGCACGCGCGCACACACACTGACTCGTCCCTCATCTCCTCTCTCCGCGCAGACGAGTTTGGGGCTTCACGGTGTTTATAATATGTTTCAAGCCGTGTCACGTGACGATATGAGCAGCGTGGTGAAGTGGAGTGTGCACGCGCGCGCTGCTCTGCGGCTCCGTGGACTCCACACGTGAAGTTCCACTGAGGTATTTGAATAGAGGTGGACTGAAGCAGACCGGCGCCGATTCAAGCCTGACTGCCCTTCATGCAGATAGAGCGAGAGGGGGGAGAGAGGGGGAGAGAGAGAGAGAGAGAGGGAGATCTTAAAGTCGTAAAACAATGGTCAACTGTTTATGACGTCAGCAGACTATTAATTGGAGAGCTGCTGTATGTGAGTTAAACAGAGAATGGCAATTAAAGTCCTGGAAATCTCAAAAGCAACATGTGGTGTCATTTATACAGCGCGCGTGCGTGCGTGCGTGTGTGTGTGTGTGTGTGTGTGGAGTTGGATGTGACACTTGCCGCCTGGATACAGTGACAGAAGCACATCAGAGCAGAGGAGACGGAAGACAGTGCGCCAGAGGGGGGGGGAGGGGGGTGGGTTTTTTGGGGGGGCTCTTTCCCTACTGTCAGCTTGTTTCTTGATGATGTATCGGGGATTTTAGAAACTGCGCCTCTGACTCGACGGCGCCACTCAGTCGCCCCCTCTCGACTGCGTAGAATGAGGCACTTTGGGAAACAGTAACCCTTTCAGACTCTGCCCAGAGAGTATTTTAGAAGCGTGTGAAAGGCAATACATCGCCTTGACTGCAGTCAGTAAGGTGCGCACCTTTTAGAACCAGAGCCTGTCAGCCAGGCAGATCTGTGCTGCTCACTGTTTATCTGTGGACCCTACAGCTCACTCTGACACAGCAATAGAAATAAATGAATTGTGACTATTGTTATCGTTATTATCAGTATCAGCTCCTATACTCCCTGCACACTAACATCATTTTTTAAAAAAAGATGTTTGTCATTCTGTATTTAAATAAAACACAGCTACACATGATCAGGTCACACGTGTTATTATTATTATAATAGAAGTCGCACAGTCATGGAGAGTGCTGTCTGATTGGATGACGTCACAGTTCCATCTGACACCTCCTTTAAATCCAGATGTCACACAGAATTCTGGCTTTCACAGTTAAATGTGTGCGATCATGTGACAGAGGAACTGTGCAGTTTTCTTCATCATGTATAAATAATCTGACGTTGACACTTGTGACAATCACAATCCCTAACCCTAACCCAAGTCAATGAAGTCAGCAATTGAATAACTTCTTAACAGTTCTCTTTCTTTTCTCACACACACACACACACACACACTGAAGTTCATTAATTAGTTTTACTGTGTCAGAAAACACCAGGAAGCAACAACACACATATTCATATACTGTGTTTGTTGTAATGATGTTGTTTTTTTTAAAATGGTTATTATTAGTAGTATTATTATTATTATTATTATGTTGATATGAAAACCACTGTGTGGCGTATGAGTCATCGTTCAAGGCTTACAAAGAAACCTTCTAAGTCTTTTAAAAGCATGTTATTAAACTGACAAATTGAAATTAAAGTTTTGTTTGCAGAGATCTTGAGGGAATGACTCTATTATTATAGACATGGTTGTTCTATTTGAAAGATTGGTGAATAACAGATTGACCACATACTTATTTATGAAACTGGCACTGGGATTATTATTGGGATTAATTGGGATGCATCTGCAGGAAACCCTGTGATGGAGACTTCCCCGTCTCTGCTGGACAATGAGTGTGTAAGTATGAGTGTGTGTGTGTGGGTAACTGTTGCCTCAGGCTGGTGTGCAATGGGCTGACAGACAGACAGAGAGACAGACAGACAGACAGACGGGAGACAATGGTATATGGCTGAAAAAGCCCAAACCCCATGGTAGTAGAAGCTGTTGAATCAGCAGTACTGAGGTTATTGATGATGCCAGGATATCAGATGGAACACAGAGGGGAGTGCAAACACACACACACACACACACACACACACACGTATACTTGGCCAGACCACCAGCCACAGTCTGTGGTGTCTGGAACTGGGTGAATATTCCTGAGTGTGTGTGTGTGTGTGTGTGGATTGTGAAGTATTCTTTTATATTCTACAAAAAGAAATGAGATAAGAACTTCCTTTCTGAGGAACTGTTTAAATGTAGGGATTGAACTGAACATTGAAACTGTGGCCAGATTAAGGTGTGTGGATGATCATCTTAATCAGCGTAGAGTGAACACTTTTGGCAAAGGTTTGACTGACCTTTGCTTATCTTTGACAGTTCCCATAGGTTTGATCAGGTGAGCCTTTTCTCCACAGCTGAGCGCCATGTTTCCAGCGCAGCAGTCAGCACTGACTGAATGACCGAGAGACAGACAGAGAGACGCGCATGGAGCAGCTTTTTCTTAATCAGTAGCAGACGTATACACCACGGCTGTTTGAGCTACGTATGGCTGTACATTCATCCTTTTATCAAGTTATTCTCGCTGGCTCTTTTTTGTCCACTTGACTCAAAAACACTACTGACCTGTTTGACACTTACAAATATTGATAATCACGGGTTGCAGCTTTTTTTTTGGGCTTGTTGCTTAAGTGCAGTCTGTGTATTTGAGCTTTTGGCATTTTCTGACAGAGATGAATCAGAAAATGAAGTCACATTCACATTGGTGGTGAGTGAAGCACAGCTGGTGTGATCTACACCTCACATAATCTGGACTTTCTCCCATTGCATTTATACATGACATCTTGGACACTATCTGGACATTTGATAAGGGAGCTGTGAGGAGGACTAACATTTTTGTTCTCACCTCCAGACAAACCTCCAAATTCTGGGAAGGGCCAAGGGCTGGGGTACCCCAATCCCCCATTGCTCCCTGGGCACAGATAAGTGCTGCCCACTGCTCCTGTGCCTGGCTTGTGTGTGTTCACAACTGGTGTTTAACACAGCTTGTAGCACTTCTTGGCTGTACCTAAAAGACCTCAGTGCCCCTCTCAAAAACCTCTCTACCCGAGGTGAAGAACAACGCTCATATATGTTTAAAGCATATTCTGGAATGCTTTTATTACCAAGTATTTTTAAGCCTTTTCTTAATCCACTACCTCCACTCTCTCCTTTGCTTTATACCATTGTGCTATTCACGTAGCATGTTTCTGGATTATCTAGTTGATAATCAAAAAGAATGTACAGGATAAACTGCTGGGAAGAGATTCTTCATTAGGTTTTGGACATGTCCAAATTCTGTCACAACCTTGATAATGTTTTGAGCGGCTCCTCCCCACTGCCAGCACGAGTACAGCGTGAAATAAGCTCACAGGGCAAACTTTCAGATCCTCTTTTTGTAACACACACAATCCCAATATAGACATGTGACAGCGGTCATCACGGGCCCACACAAACATTAGGTGTTCCTCAAGTCGTCCCCATCATAATTGGTCATCATAACAACAGACACGTACAAATAAACTTTCTCTAAGTTATTTACTTAACTACTCAAGACACACACACACACACAAAGTTTTCTCCCTAAGTAAAATTTCTGTTTTCCATACCCATCTCCCCCCCGCCTGACGGCTGTCTCCCAATACCCCTCTGTGTGCCTAGATGGCATGCTGAGAATGTTTACTTTCGCCACAGTGTGTATTTACCGAGCCTAATAGTTTTTTAGGCTGCAATAGCGCCTTACTTCGCAACATGTGTACAACCCACCTACTCCCTCTGACTCCCACACACACACACACACACACACACGTCAATAGCAGTAGTGTCACTTCTTATGCAGCCATGTGAGACAAGGAAGCAGCAACATCACTTCTCTGTGACTACAGTGAACACATCAGACAGGGAGAAGAGGCTCAGTGAATGAATGAATGAATGAATGAATGGATGAATGAATGAATGAATGTAAACACAATGTCTTGAATGGCTGTTAGTGTGTGAGCACATTTAAAACGTTTGTGCGTTAAAGTCATTATGCCGAGGAAAAATGTAAGACAACTCGTTCATGGTGCATCGCAAACACAAATGAGAAATGGAACTGGATGCAAAGCAAAGGGAAAGTACCAAAAGGATATATATAATAAATATAATTTTAAAAAATACAATCCAGTTTATTTATATAGCACAATTTAAAAACACATGGTTGCCAAAGTGCTCAACGTTATAGCACAACGTTAAAAAATATAAAAAGAACTCTAAAAAAAACAAAACACTAAATCACGCCTAAATTAGCATTAAAAGACATAAAAAGACTAAACAACAACAAAGACCACACAACTCTCATGCTGGGTTAAAAGACGAGATTTAAAAGTTTCCATGTTTGGGTGGGTAATTCATTCATTCATACATTTATTCATTCATTCCACAGGTGCCAATGCTGAAAAAGCTATCTTTAAAATGATAAATAAAGATATAGGGCTGGTCTTTCCTTGTGTCACGCTCCATACAGACTTCATTTACTAAAATGGAAATGAATTATATAAATAGCCTGGCATTAAGATTGTGTGCAATATCTGAGCTGGATGTACCAGACTGTGATAATCCAGTGTATTAGCAGCTACTGTCCTTTTACCATATATGCCTGATTAATGATTGGTTAAGTCTGAATTGTTCACACGTATCTTTCAGAGATCAGGAACACGAGATAGAGAAGTAAGTAAGCACATGCTAAATGTGTAGTTTCATACAGATGAAGTATACGTCGTACTGGATCTCACTAACAGGACTGAAGTGTGGAGTCGTAAACACTTTAGTCCTTTGTGTCCTTTTCTTTCTCCCTTTAGACAAAAAGGCCAAAATAAGTAGCTTTATTTTCTCCATGCACAACCTGATGTCCTGACGCCTGTCTGTCTGTTCAGTTGAGGTGGTCTATTCAGAGTGAGGGGACACACAGTCCGAGGGGTGTGGACATGCATGTGTTCATGTATGTGTGTGTGTGTGTGTGTGAGAGAGAGGGGGGGGGCGGGGACTCTGCGCACCAAAGAATACTTGATGATGGGTTACCAAAAACAGAGCATCAGGAGACAATGGGCTTCATGGCATTCCTGACATAACCCCAACACACCGGGGAGGAAGTAGATGGGAGGGATTTATTGGTGTCAACAGCCCCCTCACCCTGAGAGGGGGAACGGGTGTCTCTTTTGTCCCCTCTGGCACTGGAGATGGACTGAATTAAGCCTCGCACAGAGAGGACGCCTCCAAACACATACACACATAATCAATCCTTTGAAAGGAGAACCTCCAATTAGGCACTGGACATATATAGCTAAAGAGGTTTCGACTCAAAGGGGACAGGTTTCTGTGTGTGTGTGTGTGTGTGTGTGTGTGTGTGTGTGTGTGTGTGAGAGTGTGTGTGTGAGAGAGAGAGTTGCACTTGTCAATGGGACCTCGATGTAAAGGGAGAGCCAAAAGGTTGATGGACGATGCTTTTCAGCACAAAGTTGATCCCATGGGAACGCCACTGTGAACTTGTTTGAATCAGAGGACATTTAGTCTCATATTTCCACTGAAAGAGCCCACACTGAACAAGACAGTGTGAAACTATGGTAATAAGCTGGACAACTGCCAAGAGAATATACCAAATGAAATTCAGCAATGCTGCGTTAAGCCCTTAAAGAAAGAAGCAATTTCCAACACTTCCAGAGCAGGGTTTCCATAAACACTGAGCATACTCAAGGTAATAGGCCTTTTGGGGACAGAAATGGCTACGGGGAGCTGACCACTGACCACTGAAGAATACTGCTGGCCATAGATACTGAAGCCTCAAGACCATATTTAATGTTATTGCTTCAGAAATGATGTAACAATGTTTTCATGCAGCCGCTCCATGATCCCCCACGTGGAACCCCTTTTTTTGCGTTATGTCCATTTCTATTTATTTCTTTACTTTGACCTGTTTGGCAGTCATTGTAACAGGTGTAGGAAGATGTCAAAGTAGACTAACACTGCCCTCTAGTGAGTAAAAGATAGCGTTATCTCTGGCTGGAGTTGATGCCTCCAAACCAATGCAGTTTGGTTATTATGGTGTTGTTTTTTTCTTACTAATAGCATGTTAGCATGAACCCGAGTTAAGTATTTGAACTTGACTCACTGTATGACACTGGTTGATCAGGGCTGGACAGACAATCAGGAGGGAGGACATTATTCCACAGGTGGAACAGAAAAGAAAAAACACACCGATGGATGAAGGAAATCGCGATTCAAGGAAATTCAACAATAATATGGATGCGATAGTGTGAGAGGAGATGTCAGGGTCAGGATGGCATCTCTTCTTCTTCTTCTTCTCATAATCATCATTTTCAACAGGCTGAGAGATGTCATGCTGCCCTACTACATCATAGTTCCTCCATCCAACTGTCCCCGTCTCACCAGAACCCCCATATCCAGTCCATCAGGACATCAGGACAGCGCCTCACCTGGGATCCATGCGTTTCTACTCCAAAGCTTCCACCAGTTCATCTAGATTAAGATGACATGGAGCAAAACACAGTGATCTACCTGCTGCTGGTGGTGTAAATAAGCACAAGGATGAAATACAGTGCATGCAGTGCACTTTCCATTTACCATGGATGGAACAATAAGTGACGACTTACTCTCCACACTGGTAGTGATTATGTTTTTGATCCTGATGAAATTAGACAAGCAAGGAAAAATATTGAAACACGTTAAAGGTTTTCTTTCAATTGATTGCAGCTGTATTTGGTCATTATTTACTATCAGAGACTTTAATTCAACCACCGCTATCATCCACCTCCAACTCACTGGATTACAGTGACTTTATAAAGCAGCTCTGTAGCCTTGGGTGGCATTGTTGTGGTCTTAAAATTTATTAGCTAACCGGCAAGACAGTGCCAGATTCTGCTGCTTATGAATGTCAAGTTGGAATGAGAACCAGAACACGAGCTTTCATTAGAGTGTTTTGTCTCTTTCAGTCTCTCTCCATCTTTAGAACACACATAGAGTTCAAATAGGAACTCCCAAGCGCTTCCAGCTGGCAACATTTTGGGATAATGATGCTGGATTCCACACACTGAAGGCCCCACATACCACCAGAGATCTACCTGAACCCCCTTCTCATTGAACAGACAGGGAATGCACGTATTAAAGAACAAACTTCCAAGCAATCCCCTCATTCATTCTCTCTCTCTCTCTCACACACATGTACTACACACCAACCTGGGAAGCAACGTTCCCAAATTCATCTTTGACAGTCGCTGCTGTCAGACGTGAGCAGCTTATCCAGAAATAATTTCCCAGCAAGTCAACAGTACCCTCCCAACTCTACCCCCACATGTACACACTGAGGTCGGCACACATCCTCTGAGTCGTCGGGAGAGCGGATTGGGTTACAGCAGAGTCCGAGCTGTGGCCTCAAGGTATCCTCATTTAAAAAGTCTCTGCGGTGGAGTCATCAGTGTGAGCTGAGGAGTCAGAGTGATGGATGGGACCATAATACCGGCAGAAGAGCTATTGATAGCTCTCTTGCCTTAATGTTGACACACTGATACCACACGCCCCAAGAAATGGGAGTGTGTTTGTGTGTGTGTGTGAGTGAGAGAGACACACTCAGGTATTACACCCATAATATCTTAATATCCCTTCCCACTCACAGCCGTGTGTGCTATTTTCCTTTTTACACAGACCCTTGACATCCTGTCTCGCATTTTATCTCTTTTTTTTGGCCTCCATTTCTCCCATCTTCTCCCAAACCTTCTCCCAATCCCTCCTACCCCTGATGCACCACTCCTCAATGGGGTTCTTGCCAGCAGCCGTTAATTATCACTTGGTTGGGTGCCACCACACTCCTGTATTTGGGCCACTTGTCTAAGGTCACAGAGGTTTCCCCGTCTCACTGAAAGACATTCACAGAAACAGCGAAGGCACCTACGAGAGCACAGTTCTGATGTCAGGTGTCAAGCTCTACTCTCATGTGGAAGCCCAAACTGTGACAAAAACACACACAAGCTTTTTCACATGTATAGAATACAGTGAATTACAACCGGACCCAGTGACCCTGTATTTTGTCAAACTTCCTCTACACCAATATGTGCAGTACAGTATCTGAGACCTGATTATTCTGCAATGGTTTTACATTAATGTCTCTGTACATATACACACAGTGTGTTCTGTAAGAGACGTTTTAAAGGCCACATAGACCGGAAGCTCCAATTAACGCTGCGTTTGTGTGTGTATCTGCGTCATGACCTCGTTTATGAAACCCTAAAGTTTCAGAACAAACAGTTCAGCCACTGCTGAGAAAATAGTGTTGTATTGTTTTCCTGGGCTCTGCGAAGTGGATCGGCACTTCCTTAATTTGATGTCGTCATCAAAAATCCTCACCACTCCTCTCACCACTGTAGCGCCTCCTGGTGCCGGCACTAGTCCGGGCACATCCGGTTGCGTATATTCTACCTGGTATATTCTACCTATTGGTACCTGGCCAATCACAGGACAGTGGGAAAGCTCTCGTTGGCTGGCCAATCACAACACAGTCCACATTCTAGGGGTGTGGTTTTGGTCTGAAACAGCGCGGCTGACGAGAGCATCAGTGAGGAGATATTTTGATCGGCTCGTTTGCAGCGATTAGGAGGTTTTTAACCATGAAAACAAGTTAATATATGTAAGTAGACTCCATAACTAACATATGTGTGTGATACAAGCATTCTATGTCACCTTTAACTAAAAACAAAGTATAGTGCTCAATAAGTTCATGAGGTGAGTTTTGAGGAGCAGACGGTGGCAGTTAGAGAAGAGGTCGCCAAGGTGCTCAAAGTCACACATCATCTTGCCTCCTTGGTGCAGAGCTGGTCTTCCTTATTTTGTTGAATCCGTTTGCAGCAAGTCACTGGAAAGTGGAAGTGAATGTGCTGCACAAAGAGGATGGATGTGAGCGAGGACTGGCAGCAATGACAGGAGCTCCCACACCAAAGAGAGGATCTACAGTATATATGAGTGGGTTCAAACAAAAGGTGCAATATTCTACGTTCCAGATGTAAATACCAGGAAGTAAAACCTGAAATTGCCAAAACCCAAATGTTTTCATTTGTCTATGGCAATGGCAAAATTATGGCTTGGTCTTGGACTTGGTCGGGTAAGAAATGACTCGTTCCACAGGTGGTATTTTTGGCAGGTGTGTAAAGAGTGTGTTTGTAGACGTCTCATGTCTGGGGCTCCATCCAACAAGCTGGCAAATGTCATCATTTTATTCCTGGATCCAGTGAGTTCAGCTCATTCGGCCTCTGACCTTTGACCTTTCCCTGTATGCTTTCACTGTCCACAAACCAAAATGATTCCGTTTTGAATGATTTCTTTGTGATATGGAGCAAATAAAGCAGAAAGTATTCACGTTTAAGAAGCTGAAACAACAGTCAGTCTGACTGAGTGAGTGCTATAATTATTTATTTCGCCACAAGAGGGCAGTCTTCCTCAACTGAAACACACGGGGTTTCCTCTCCTTAAGTTTCAAACAGCAAAAAAAGAAGTGAGAAAAAAACAGAGGCTGACATTTTCTGCAGGGGAACCCAGGACCCTGAGCCCAACACCAGCACACTCATCTAAATACAAGAACCGAGGAGAGCTCCCTGTTGCTGGTTGTTGCACTGAGCAGTCTAATCTGGAGGGATAATCTACACTGTGACACTTTGTTATGTCAGTCCTGGCCCCTTAAAAAGCACAAATATGGTCGAAAGCCTCCTGTAAAATTGTGAGTGTGTATTATTGTTATTATTTGAGCAGCTTTTAAAGAAGAGCACGATACAAATATTTGAAGTAAACAGTATTGGAACACGTTCCCTCGTCCTACTCCGTAAAAGCATGTAGAAGCTGCATCGTGAACCGGATACAAACCAGTGGAATCTGTTGCTCATGGGTTTCCATCGCTGCAGCTTCTCTGAAGGCTTTTCAGGGCAGTTTTATGGCAGCGATCAAACTCTCTCCTCTTTGCTTGTCTCGAGTGCTTTGGCATCGCGGAGCACAACCTTAACCCTGACACTTTTTCACTGCATGAATACAGCTGGCAGAGGGACATGTTGCCTGGTGCATGTGCTGCCAGTAACAAACTGGCATTGTCTGTTGCAATGATAGGATTGTGTGCCACCAGCCAGCAGAGCTCCATACATTCAATTTAATTCTAAATACAAATGCAGGGGATACTGAGTCAGGAGCTTGTAAATCACTCCAATCGATTACATGAGGTGATGGAATAGAGCAGGGGTGTCAAACTCAAATGACCTGGGGGCCAATGAGCATCTAGTCTGGTCAAGCGGGCGCCGACATAGAGGAAAAAAAGTAGAAAAAACAACTATTTAGTAGCTGGGGGTCAAAAGAAGATATTCATTATGATATTACACAGAATTATAAAGTAAAAGTGCTTGTTTTGATATGAAATGATTCACAATAAAAACATATTTACGGAGAATTGAATTGAAAATTCAGCAAATAATGACGAGGATAATTGTGATTAAAACAGCTTAAACTAATAAAAACATTTAATAAAGCAATGATTACAACTGAATGTCTTTCTGAATGACTATTATAAAGATATTGTCGGCCAATACATTTTATATTCTGTCTCTATTCCATCAGTGGTGGGTGGGCCACATGTGGCCCCCGGGCCACCAGTTTGACACGTGATTTAGACATTCACAGTAATGTTATTAAGTTCAGTAAAGGTGCACACACACACACACACACACTCTCTACCTGGAGCTGCTGCTGTCAGACAGAAACACACATGGATACAAACAGACCAACAAACCATGAGTGAATATGGATATTTCACACATTCTCGTGTTATTATGAATAACTTCTATTTGATTTGATTTCCCATTAAATATAAAGCTCTAATTAAACTTATTAACGTTTGGCGCGAGCGTGTGTCGCGTCCAACACGTGTGCCAGACCTTTTAACACTTTAAGGGTGAATCCGTTTTAACAGCCCGCATCTGCCTCTTGTTTTCGGGGGCCCCACAGTTCACAGTCGCTGCTGCCGCAACAGGTTCAGCGTCCAGCGCGTTGTCTTTACGACCTCCACATGTCCTCGTGTGAACACGGCACCGAGCCACGGGGCACCTGGAGCAGCGGGCGGCACGGGAACGCGCATCCGGATCAGCCGGATTCTGCCGCGCTTGAAGGTGAGAGCAGGTGTGTCTGCTGCTGGAGACCGGGTCTCATCTTTGAAGCGGATCCAAGTGAAAATGAAAGTTGTGTGAAGAAAACTGGTCTGGTTTGAGATTAGCTCTCCCTCTCCCTCCCTCCCTCTCTCCCTCTCTCTCTCTCACACACACACACACACACACACACACACGGTTTGGGAAATCTGGGTTTAATTTGAATGGGGAGTAGCCAAAGCCCGGACTTGCTTTACAACCATATGGATGTAGTGGAGTACTTTCATTTGCTTGGAGCTTCGTGTGTGAATGGGCGCAGTGCTTCTTTCTCGACTATCATGTGTTTTCTCTTCTATTTAAATATTCCAACGAGGCGAATGTGAAACAGCGGACGCGCGGGTTCGAATGGGAGCGTGCTTTTTTGTTTGTTGTTGTGTTTATTTAACGGAGGACAACCTCGACTAATTGGAGGATCTCCCTCAGGGGACGCGCTCCTGAAATTGACACACATTGGCCATCACTTGCACTGCGGTAAGTTTTTTTTTGTTGTTGAAACGCGCATCACTCACAGCACAGTTGTCACGTTGTTTTCGCAGCGCGTCGAGCGAGGAGTGCGTGCGTGCGTGCGTGCGTAACGGGTTGCTCCACGAGAGGGTCCGTGGTTTTTAAAAGCAAGAGTGTCACCCGTGACTGGCGTTGTTTTGGAGGAAAAAGCGCAAAGACTTGTGCGCCTTTGCGCAAAAGGACCTGACCCCACAGACAGGTGTCACCCTCCTCCGCTGTGACGGACCCGCGGGTCGCAGCGAAAGTGCAAGAACAACAGTCTGCGTGGAGGGTTTAATACGGGGTTCAAGAGGTGGGCTTTAAGGAGCCAGTGAGGTTTAATAGCGACTTGGACTCGGACCCAAGAAGCGATGCCAAAACAAGCAGCTCTCCTCTCTGCTCCCTTCCTCCTCAGAGCTGCCAGTGCATGCGTTCTGTCACACATTCTCCCCCTTTTTCTCCCCCTTTGACGCCACTCCTGTGTGTGATATACTGAAGAAAGAAAAAGTGCAGTGTTCTGAAGTGATTAGAGGCTTCATTTGACACTTCAGTGCACCGTGGGCAAGGAAGGTGTGACAGGAAACAAAAGCCCTGCTTTTCACACTGAAGCAGCAACACGCCTGTGGGTGAAAGTGAAGCAATGTCAGCCACTTGACCCACTTCACTGGAATCACTGTGAACCACTGTGTGCCACACGGAATCATCCGGAAATTAAGGGTCAGGTTTTAGGTGCAGTTCATCACCATGATTGACCTGCATCACAGCGAGGGAGGTGGAGCCAGGTGCTGCTCAGGGCACATGATGTGGAAGCTAATCCAAAGCAACATAGTGCAGATTTCCTTTCATTCCTGCGTGTGTGTGTGTGTGTGTGTGTGACTGTGATGAAGAAAGCTGCACAAACATGTCGGCAGATCATTTTCATCCGCGTTACATTTTGCGATTCCTCAGACGTAGAGGGGTGAAGTCGTGCTGGATCCGTATGTCTGTGTTGACTTGATGAATTGGGGTGTTTTGGTAATTGTGCACGTGCAAAATCAGAGGAACGAAGGAGCTGCCATTTCATCCTCGGGTGCACGACTACACACTTTGTGCAACGACGTCCACAAAGACCAAAACCACATACATGCATTTGTATTTGTGCGATAGTGTTCCGCCTCCGTCAGTCAGCCCAGATGTGTTGTTGTGTGACGTGTGTGATGGATGTCCTTCAGATGAACCTCAGGGTCGTCTGACGTGGCCAGAGTTTGACCAAGAGGGCGTCGATTCTATGGTTTCTATGGTCGACGCAGATTTTTAGAGATCCAGGCAGCCAATGGCTGATCATTTTTTCCTTCATCTGATAAAACACAACTGTTAAATAATAATAAATCACACAAAAATGACTTTTCGTCCATAACCAACTAACGAATCGTCTGTCTCACCGATCTACATTCTATATCTGCACTGTAGGGCCATTATATATTTGTTATTTTCAATAAGAACAATATATAAATTCTAGGACTGGGCACGAGTATTCGGTTATTCCATCATTCTCTTGATTATGAAATGTCGATCAATAACTGTGACTATTCAAAACATACAAAACAAGTGTTTTAACAATTATTATATTGATAAAAACTACTCCAACGACAACCTCATTTTGTGGTGCGGCTATTATCAAAAGGTGGCAGTTGGTGGTTAAGACCGGTACCCTGTGTGCGAAAGACATCATGGTTGCAAGTTCGAATCCACCCCTGGCTGATGTACTCAATTCCATTGTAAGTTGCTTTGGATAAAAGCGTCTGCTAAATGACATGTAATGTAATATACCTTTTATAATTTTGGCAGTTTTGCCTCATGATGTGTACGTGTACACACATATGTCACGTTATTCAATACACCTTGTGTACTGAAGTATTCAACAGTAAAACTTACATTTTCTAATGTCAATAAATGGGCCGTCGCCAAGAAACGCGTCTAAAAAGTGAGTGTGTGAAGGTTGTTTGTGGACCCTGCTCGATGTGTATCTGTATTATTATGGTTTTCTTTACATTATGAACAGTTTAAACCATATAAACCATCACATTATTGACAGTGGCGCACGACAAACATGGGTCAGTCAGCAGAGAAATCACTGAGAACAACAGGGAGCTCTGACTTCCTGCTCCTTTCTTCATCTAAGCTCTAATGATGTCTAATCATGTTAAATCCACCGTCAGTGTATGATATTATTTGATACAAGCACAAGTTTATCGACGTGATCGGGACGACGTGTGGCTCTCTCTCTCTTTTAGACGCTCAGAGCACACAGTGTGTGTTTGTACACAGGTTGTCGTCTCTCCACTGAAGCAGTGGGTGGTATCTGCGGATAGAGGAGAGATCAGAGTCTCCCTCAAACTGTAGTTTTTGCAAAAAGATCAAATAAAAGATAGCATTTGTTTTATAAATCGCTTTATTTTAGGTTCATGATGGAATTATTTGGCATTTTTTTCCAAAAACCCTGAGCAGGTGTCGACTTTATGAGGTGATCCATTGGATAAGTTTCCTTGTGTCTCTGTTTTTCTCTGCATTTTCTTTTACTTTTGTATGTTTTTTTTTAAAACATTTCTTTAGCTTTCCAGTGCTATGCAAGCATGTTTGTTAGCTGGTCGCTAAGCCGTCCATCTGGATGACAGTTTAATAGCATGCGAGTGCTGAGGGCAAAGCAAAACACTGTTAAAATAGCAGACTGCTCCCATAAAGTCGGACCAGCGATCCCACGAACAGAGCGTGTCCTCTTGACAGTTTGACTGAAATGTGTCACTTGTGCCAGCAACTTCTAGTGTTGTAGTGGAGTGACGGCTGTACAAGATAAAACACCTTATTATTGTGACCGTGGGGGCAACAGTCCTGTCGTTTTGATGCGGCGTCGTGTGAGTTGCTTATGCTGTGAAGTGAAGGGAAGTGTGTCCCCTACAATTATATAGATAGATAAGCTTTATTTTCAGACTCAAGGTCCAAGACACACAGTACAAAAGGAATAAAAATCACACAATAGAATAATAATAATAATAAAATAATAATAAAAAAAATATATATATAAAATAAAATAAATAGAAAAAAAAAGACTAATTTTTAAAAGACACTTATACCAATGCCTTATATATATATGTGTGCATGCACTATATTGACCCCCAAAGGTCAAGTTTATTTTCTATAGCACCACAGCAAGCCTTTCCTATAGAACAGTCCTTATGCTATTTATCTTATTTACACAAAGGCATTTCTGTCACTACATGGTCAAACTACAAAGTTTTCTAGGCCAAAAAAAAAATTGGGTTTGCGCTAACGTCGTTAATAACGCGTTTAACTGACAGCACTTATTTATAGCGCTGGAGAGGCACAGAGAAATAATACCTGCCGGTCATATCAGAACATGCTTCTGCAGTGTGTTGCGTGTGTGTTGCGTGTGTGTTGCGTGTGTGTTGCGTGTGTGTTGCGTGTTCCAGGCGACAGAGAGTTAACAGACCTCGTGCCTTTCTCTCCTTTTACTCTCTGAGGTTTTACCGCTGCTGAACCTTAACAGTGACGTTGCAAGAGAATGAGTGGAGTGCAGTGGGGAGATGGGGGAAAGATGGAAGAAAGGGGAAAGGGAGTTGTCCAGTGAGTCACAAGCTTTGGCATCCTTCACAATGTGCCTTATGTGTGTAAGTGAGGGCACATATTGTGAATCCAACAACTTGAGAGCACGTGTAAGTGTAATATACACAAGCAGGCAACTATTCCAAGCACTTAATAAAATGATTTTTGTTTTTTTTCCCCGTGAGTTCAAAGCAGGTCTTTGCTTTTGGCTGCAGGGCAGAGGTTTCTCTTGTGCAATGGAAAAAAAAAAAAGAGAGAGACCTTTTTTCCTGTTAGGGGGCTTTTGTGGAAACCACAGCTCTGCCTACCACAGCTTCAAAGGCTTTAGAAGGAGTGCTCACCTCTTCTCTGCTTCAGTCCTTTCATTTTTCTAAACAAGCCACTTCCTCTCTTATTGGAGAACACCTCAGCGGCCTCACCTGACCACTGTTTCCCAGCTGTGGTTCAAGTGTGTGGGAACGCTTCATTCAAGCAGCCTGCGGTCCACACACAGTCTCTGAGAACAGCACGGCGCCACGTGACCTTTAACCTCTCGGCATTTTCTTGCGTCTCTCTGTAAGTCCACCTTATGGTGACATCTGCTCAGTGTTGGAGAGCAGGGGATGTCCTTCCACGACCACACTTACTGTCCCGTCACACGTACACTGTTGTCCACAGTGTTGTGGTCGTAGCCGTTGGAGCATGGCTACACGTTAGCTCCTCCCGCTAACCCGAGGCTTCCGCTGACCAACAGTAACCATGAACTCGAAACCCCCCCACCCGCTTCTTTAGCGTTGTCCACAAGAAAACCGCCGCGCGTGAACTGTGTCGCAGGACAGCTCTGCACACAGCATGAAGACGGGGACGTAACTAGGAATCCGCTAAAGCAACAACTAGCACTGTAGACGTGTTTGTAGCATCAGACATGAGACCTTATTCAACCCTGGATTCAAACATTGTTATTGTTACATTCGTATTGTTAATAAATGATTTAGGTTCGTCAAACCTGGAAATGATGAAGCTCTCGAACGTCTTGTTTTTGTCCACAAACCAAAATGATTCAGTTTAAATGATTTCTTTGTTATAATAGAAAATATTCACATTTAAGAAGCGGAAACAATCAGAAATCTCCTTTTAATAATGATAAAAAAGCTTTTGTTTCGGCTCTAATCATGACACAATTTCAATTTAGTGGGAGGAACCAAAGTGGGAGGATGTTAACACAGTAACACAGCAGTGGCAACATAATGATGCTTGTCAGTCACTGCGATGTCACGGTTCACAGGGAAGAACCAGGTATTTCTATTTGTTTCCGTCTGAATTCGCTGTCCGGTTCAAATTGGGTTCGGCGTGAAAGCACTCTCTGCACCACGTCCACGGAGAAAAGCATTGATTCTTACAGCAGATGTTATTTTATGACTTTGATGTTTGAATTCTTGAGTTCATCTTGTAGTTTCCACTCTTCATACAAACACAATCCCTTTAACCTGGAACGTTATGGATGCGATTGCCCTCTTCTCATCGCACACTTCATTTAGAGACTGTACACCACAGGGTGTCCTTTCATAATTTCCCTGTGTTTATTTATATGACATTGTGTGCATGCACACAAGCAGTCCAAAGACTTTCACGCGAGCTCGACTCTCCTGTCTTTGAAACATGATTTTCCGTCTCCTGCTGTCTGCAGTCTCTCCTCTTCTGTTTGGTTGTGGATCAGATTCTGTGGAACTGCTGTCGGTTTCTGGTCCAGCTGTGTGGGCCGGGCTACAGAAGCGGCTGCATTCCTCTGCTGGGCGTTGAATATTTCTCCCTGCAGTGTCTCACGCTGAAGGTCTCGGTGATGAGAACCAGTGAGAAACACTTTCAATTAGGAGGGAGAAGTCATTTATTACAGATTTGATAATGTCTTCAGTGAGTGATGCTTGGACATGACGGGGGAGATAGTCTGCCCTGAACAGTAGCTATGGGTCCAGACACTGGTGATGATGATGAAGATTAATAGACTCAGGCAATGGGGAGGTGGTAAAAAGGAGAGAGATGACAGCAGGAGACGAAGGCAGAACGAATGCTAAACACGCCTGAACCTGTGACATCATCATCTCACGGTTGCAGCAGGGGATGGGACGATGACACGGGTTTGTGTCCGACACCGATATCACAAACTCCAGTGTCGACCAATACCATTTATGAACCATGACACATCTGTGCTGAGTCACTTCAAAGACATTGTTCTCACAAAAAGAAGAAATAAACATTTTCTACCACTCGGGGCTGCTGTGCCAATCTCAGCTGACATAAGTGGGCAGGGTTCACCCTGGACAGTTGGCCAGTCCATCGCAGGGCCACATAGAGACAAACTCTCACCTATGGTCAATTTAGTGTCCAATTGACCTGATTTAATCCAATCCTAATCCCCCTCTTGAATGTTTTTGGACAGTGGGAGGAAGCCGGAGAACCCGGAGAAAACCCACGCCCACACGTGGAGAACATGCAGGAAACCGTGTGGCCCCAGCCTAAACATGACTCAGCTAAAATGCTTTTTCTGATATTTATTGACATTTTTACAGTCTGTGCATAGTGAAGCATTCAATCTATAGGATTTTTGGATTATATCTGATTTTACATTTTCATCTGTTCGATATCCGATTCAGTGATTTTAACCGATATTGGATCGATACTGACACAGATACGGATACTGATACTGACCCCGATACTGATACTGATACCAATACTAATACTGATACGATGATGCTGATACTGACCCCTGATTAATACTGATGCTGACGAGCTGATACTGGATACCGATACCGACACGATACTGATACTGATACAGATGCTGATACTGATACTGATACCGATACCGATACTGATACCGACACCAATACTGATACTGATGCTGACCCCGATACTGATACTGACACCGATGCTAATTCTGATACAGATGCTGATACTGGCACTGGCACTGGCACTGATACCGATACTGATACTGACATTGATACTGGCACTGGCACTGATACCGAAACTGATATTGATACCGATTCCCATCCCCAGATAATCTTAATTTACTCTTGGTCATTGAGTGACCATTTACTAAAGGTAGATGTAACGAAGGTTTTTCAGCAGTTCTAATAACTGTGTTAGTTTTCCTGTAACAGACATCCATAATTATTGCCCCTCCTCCAACACAGACACGCCATGCAAACAGCATGATGGAGTCAGTCACCGTCAAGTCAAAGTAAGACCATTAATAACCTCGGGCCTGCTAGGACATTGATCTTCCTGATTCAATAAACTCTCCTGATTTATAATGATGAAATAAAAATATGAAGTGTTTTTAGAGCCCTTTCGAGGGTTTAAAGCAGATTTTTACTGTTATTGCTATAACATTGTGAATGGGAAATAATTTGTTGAGGATTATTGGGACATTTATTTTTCATAATGTCCCATTCCTTTTTGAGTATTTAACATATAACGGGACCCAAATGCAGATGTGAACCAGACAGCAAGTTCAGAAGGGTTTAAAAAAATGTTGGGCTAAGCTAACTTCGCTTAGCTAGCTCACGTTAGACGAGCAGGTACTTGTTAGCTGCAAAACGCTGCAGCAGGCACAGGTTTGGAGACGTGACCGTGACCACTGTGCACTGTGTTTTTTGGATTTTGATTTGGGAAACTAACTTTTTCAATTTCAATATTTTCTGTTACAGATTTAAAACTAGATGGGGCCTCACAATATCAATATCAACAATGCAGATTTTTTAAATGCATTATTTCAAACTGAGTTTCATAGTCAAATATGTTTTTCAAACAAAAATCAATTCATCAGTCATACAGTTTTTACTACTTTACTCTGTCTTTTGTATTATATTACTAACCAAAGTTTTATCAAAGGATAAATATCCAGCTCACAATGTTAACAATTGTTTAAAATCCATAAAAAGACATATGATTTTTTCATTGGGCCATAACAAGCATGCTTACGATCCCTTGTTGTCTGCCTTCTGTGACTTTGTCACTGCTCTCACTGTTCTTTTATGCATCTGCCCATTATGATAATGAGAACGGAGGTGGCCCCGTTGTTAGTCCGTTCAAAAACTCCTCCTTGGCTGTGGGGCATCCACTAATATTCCCACCAGGGATTTGTGTACAGCAGGCTGAAAGGACAGCAGGGCAGCAGTTGGGGCCTCAGCACGCTGTCATCTGAGAGAGGAAACCCAGAGGAGCTCCAATCACTCGCAGTCTGAGTGGGGGCCACCACGTCAACTCTTAGAGCAGCTTGAAAGGCTCCCACTAGGGATACAAAGTAGCGCAGCTGTCCATCGCCTATCCTCACCTCCTCCAGCTCCCTTTACGCCCAAGCCAAATAAAGCCTCTCAGCAACTTGTGTTTTCCTAATCTGTGAACTCTGACAGAGGCGCCCACACTTGAAAGAGAGACAGCTCAACATGGGATGATCTCCCAGTGACAGGACAAAGCAGAAGAAATCTTTCCCAGAATGTCTCTGCTGAAACCACGAGACCACCCTGTCATCTTCCTGTGCCTGTCCCCCGACCCCCCCCCCAGCTCCGTCACTCCTTCTGTTCCTCACAACCTCTTTGTGATCTAATTTACCTTCCCTTTGCTGTCCATCACCTGGCTTCTGTATAGTGTTTGTTTTGAAGTGCAGGAGACAAACCTCAGCCATTTATACTGTGCCCATAATACTAATGGCTAAATGATCTAATGCTGCAGTAGCTTAGTCACTGGGGAGAAGCGCTCTCCAGCCAAAGTCCATTTTCCATGCCAGTAATCCACAGAAGAATGTTGCGATGATAAATTGGCCCTGCAAATTGTACTTGTCCCTGCAGCTCTTCACTTGTATACGGCTGAGTTGCCACAGAACTGCGTGTCTTTTGCAGGCCACGTGGTGCGAGGCGTGTGTTTCAGCCTCAGGTTTAAAATGAATGGAAATGTCAACAGGAGGATGTTAACACTGGAAATCACAACTACAAGCTGAGGATGGATGTATGCTTTAAAGCATGCTTTATTAAGAAAAAGTCAATGAGATATCGGACTTATTCAGTGTTTATTAATGGATAAAGGATTCATTTAAGCAGCTGTGGAATATAACATCAATATTATGATATGAGGTCTGATTTTATGTTCCGACCATTTTGTCGTCTTGTTTTGTTGTGTCTTTCAAGATGTTGTTTTAATTGTTTCATTGAGAATTCATCCTCCACCTTTTTAATTGTTGACATGAGTGTTGACTGATACATCCGTAACGACCCTACACACATGCAGAAGGAGAAACGAGCTGCAGATTCAAACGAAATTCAAAACGAAGATTCAAGCGTGTTTGTGAATCTGCAGGATCATCATGAATCACCGGTCAGTTAGCGCAGGAAGTAAATGCAATGTGGCTTTATAATAATGTGTTCATCTTGACAGCATTTGTTTACATGTAGAAACATGAGATGGCTCATTTCAACCCATTCACACTAATATGGTCATATTGGCAAGGGCGGAAACACAAACAGACAGACAGACAGACAGATCTAATATAACAGGACACTCGTGTGACACCCAGTGGATAAATCAGAAACACAAACACACAGACACTGAAAACAATACTTAATATGTTTGAAAAGCTTCATCTGGTCATGTGTAGATTCGTGGAAATGTTGCACTCGTGGTTCTCATCGTCTTGTTGAAGCATCGCTGAGACTTGAGCCGGCAGCGATTAGTGCTTCAACTCCATTTAATGAAAGACAATGTCTGTCTCCACTTAAGCAAACTTGTGGCTTGTTAAACACACTGTCAGTGCTGATAGCGATGCATTTTGTGCATTTCAAAGGTCACCCAGGCACACTGCTGTGCTTACATCCTGGCAATGGATTCAGAAGGATTTTGTGGACTTGGCTCTCATTTTGCAGTGTTTTTTTTTGTTGTGTTGTTAACACTTGCTGAAAGGCTTGCATCTGTTGGGCAAACAGAATGGAATTAAACAGCCTGTTCTCTCTGTGTTTCACCTACACACTCATCTGCCAGACATGCCTGACACAAAGACAGCACCATATTTAGTCATCCGACGTCCACACAAAGCTCTCTTCCACCTTAATCTATTAATCTACCTCTTCCTCTCTCACGTCTACTTCCTTCCTGGTCTCTGCCATTTCCCTCTCTCCTCCTTCTGCTTCCATTCATCTCTGTCTTCACTCGGAATCATCTGTGCTTCATCACTGTCATGCCCCTCACTGTTTCCTCTCACGTGTCCCTCCTCTCCCTCTTGGCCACTAAAATGATGCTTTCCTTTACCTGGTTGTTCTTGTCTCTATAGTGAACCCACGTCTCTTAATTCTCTTAAGTCTCTTTCTTCCCTCATCTCTCGTCACTTCTACCTTGGGCTGCACAATATGAGGATTCGCATCTGTTTTTTTACATCCTGAGACGCATTTAACTAATTATCGACTCCGCGGCTCTACTTTCTCCCTCAGAGCCTAACCACTGCCTCTTTTCTAAGACATTAACTCGTCGTTAATGAGATGCTAATGGAAATGTGCCTCAGACGGTGTCAGCATGTGTGTCCTTGTGTGTGTCCACTTTAACCTCCCCGTCTCCAGACACGTCATTAATCATTGCTGTACATTCTCTGATATCTATTTTCCATACACTGAACATAGTTTTAGGAGCCACACGGTGCTGCAGTGACTAATATTGTTGCCTCACAGCGAACCAAGCAGGTCACGTAACTCAACAGAAGTTGACTGGACACAGGTTCACTTATTCTGTGTAATCCCTCGCACACCTCTGCATAAGATATGGTTTTTCATTACTATAGTACCTACTCAACGTGGGCGGAGTCATCCCTGCACCGCTGCATGAAACTGCCGTGACTTCATTTTACACACACACACACACAAACGAGTGACTTGTGACTTGTGAAGCAGTTGTTTTCAGTGTAACTGAATCATTAGAATCAGCAGCGTCTGTGATGCCGCTTTCGGCAGTGCTGTTGAGATGATGGAGAAATGATGGAGATTAATGAATGTTCATGATTTTTAAGTCTGTCTAACTTATCTATTGTTTGTTAGTTTGATTCTCGTGTCAGGTGTCCGTAAACGCCCCGCACAAGACAATCCAGACTCTTTTCATGTGGCGTTCCACGCTAGTGCGTGAGAACAGACCCGACTCTTCCAAGAGCATCTTCTGTCCTGGCACTTACCTTACCCCCTCTCCTTCTGCACTTGGATCCACCCCTGCACTCATCCTCTATCAGTCCACTGGTCAGATCTAGTGTTCTTTCCAAGTTCTTTCCAAGACTATTTCTATGTAGCTTATTCCTATATATATATATATATATATATATATCCAGTAAGTTTATATATATATATATATATATCCAGTATGTATATATATATATATGTATATATATATATATAGAGATAGATATATATGTACATATATATATATATACATACATATACATATATATAAGAGACACAAAATCACTTTCTATAATTCAAATATGTCTATGTTTGTTTGTTTGTGTTGCAGGAAGCACTCCGGTGTGAAGTGAACTAAAGACAGTCCCCTCCCACTGACTCACGGTCAAACACACCTATGAGAGAGAGTCACACAAACAACACCTTCTTTTCACCCTGGACTTTTGGGTACTCGCACAAACGAAGACTCCTCCATGCACAGATATAGACAGACACTCACAAAGATGATGAAGGAATCCTGGAGGTGCTTGCTGGGCCTGTGCCTCCTGCTCTGCTCATTTTCTACCCAAAGTGCCTCCAATCCCTTCGCAGGGCAGCAGACACCTGCAGACCCTTGCTATGATGACACGGGTGCGGCTCGCCGCTGTATCCCCGAGTTTATCAACGCTGCCTTTGGCAAAGAGGTGACGGTGTCCAGTGTTTGCGGGCAACCTCCATCTCGTTCCTGCAGCGTGGTGGAGCGGGGCGACGACCGGCCTTCGGTGCGCACGTGTCAAATCTGTGATGCAGCTGACCCTCGGCGTGCCCACCCGGTTTCCTACCTCACTGACCTCAACTCAGCCCACAACCTCACCTGTTGGCAGTCAGAAAATCTGAACACCTCACCGTACAATGTGACTTTGACACTGTCCTTGGGTAAAAAGTTTGAGATCACTTATGTCAGCCTGCAGTTCTGTTCGCCAAGACCTGAGTCCCTGGCCATATACAAGAGCATGGACTATGGCAAAACCTGGATGCCGTACCAGTTTTACTCGTCACAGTGCCGGCGCATGTACAATCGCCCCAACAAAGCAACAATTACTAAACAGAATGAGCAGGAGGCTCTGTGCACGGATGGCCACACTGACCTCTACCCACTGTCTGGAGGACTGATCGCGTTCAGCACTCTGGATGGACGGCCTTCTGGTAAAGACTACGACAACAGCCCGGTCCTTCAAGACTGGGTGACGGTCACCGATATCCGTGTAGTGTTCAACCGGCCTCAGCCGCCGCGGGACGTAGGGGCTGGGAGCAACGGCGGAGGAAGAGACGACGACCCCATGGCGGTTCCATCCACGCTGCCGTCGTATTTCTATGCAGTGGGAGACTTCCAGGTCGGTGGGAGGTGTAAATGCAACGGACATGCGTCCCGCTGTTTAAAAGAGAAGGAAGGGAGACTGGTGTGTGACTGCAAACACAACACAGAAGGACCTGAATGTGACCGCTGCAAACCCTTCCACTACGACCGACCGTGGCAGAGGGCCAACGCCCGCGAGGCCAATGAGTGTTTGCGTAAGTCCTTCCATCTTTTTTTTTAAATGAGCTTTTCATGTTGTTTTACTTTGCCCGCTCTGAAACAAATTATGGCAAGAATACAGTCATGTCAGTTGTGACTAATTGAAGAACAAAGAAGATGAATGCAGAACACAATGTTTGTCTTTAGCGAAATATCCTTCAGAGGTTTACACATGAACATTCTTTATGCAAGAACCTTGATGTAAGGTCAAGGAATTTAAGAAAAATTGTTTTTTTTTTGTTACAAGTTCATGTGCTTTTGGACTTATTGAGATTAGTCCTGGTAAAACATTTCTCAGTGTCATCCTGTCCTCTCATTTCTGATCAGCCTCTTCTATTTACTGCTCCACCTGATTATGTAGGAACAAAGGTTTGTAGTATTATGGCTGGGGTAGGTTCAACTTTATAACACTTTACAACACTTTATATTAGGGAACGCATATTCACCATTAGCTATATGCTAACATGCATATAAGTAGCATACTAGCCCTTTATTAGTAGATATTATATATATATGTATGTATATATATAACCACACATACATATATATATATATATATGTACATATGTATATATATATATATATAACCACACATACATATATATATGTACATATGTATATATATATATATATGTATATGTATATATATATACACACACATATATATATATATATGTACATATGTATGTATATATATATATATATATATATATATATATATATATATATATATATATATATATAAAAGCATGTAGTTAATGGTGAATGTTTGTTCCCCAATTTAAAATGTTACCAACACAAATAAATGACACACCACAGAAATGGTGTTCAACAACACTTCAATTAAAGGTAACAATTCTAGAACAATACACAAAAGGAAAATACAAATGGAAAAATAACTGGTCTTCAGCAAGACATCTCTTTAAGTCGATATGACACACGCTCAAGTTGAATTATTTGACTTTAAATTCAAATCTGTATCATGCTATGCACAATATACAGTAAATGTGTTAGCATTTAGCATGTGGCGACTCTGACCGAGAGAGCCCCAGAATTCTCTTTCCCTGGCCACATCGTCCAACTCTGACTGGGGGATCCTCATTAATGATAATGAAGATGCTACTACCCAAACAAGCAGTCTTTCTTCAAGGTTCCTCCTTTAGCTCAACATCCAGATGGGCTTTTTAAAATAACCGCGTTGCCAGGCAGAAGCAATCGCTCATCCATATCATAGATTCAAATCCACAGTGCACCGGTGCGTTCAATGGTATCTATGAAGTCAGATTGAAAAAAAACAAGTGGCGACAGGCCTGTTAGCTTAGCTAATTAGCACAGATCATTACTGTGGGTGTAACAAATGGTGGGCCAACCAGAGCCTATACCTATATCCAATATCTCTGGCATTTCTTATCCAAACAACATGGAGGTTGTTACTGCGCGGTGTCCTTTGTAACTCACCTGCCAAGTGTCAAGAGACCGTTGTAGGATTTATAGATTCACGCATGTCAGTCATTGCTTTCGTTTTTGAACGTTTCATTGTGGGTGTTAGTATAGCGTACACTTGATGATCCTTTGCTCACACTGGCGTCTCATCTGACCGTGTCACGTTCATTGACTTGGCTCCCATACACAGGAACACATAAACCTACAGTGTGTCCACTGAGAGCGATATTCTTTAAGTCCCACAGCATTTTCACTCACACGTCTCCACACTCAAACTTTCCAATGCGCCGCAGCCGTTTCCGAAATGTCACAGTGGCTTCCAAAAATCTCCTCAACTTTGGTGATCTAATCCTAGTATTGATACAGGGAAGTTAAAGCGTAATGCACATTACACATCATACCTGATCAAACATCCAGAAACACACCAAACTTTGTCCCATATGTCCCCAGTCTCATGTTACGAGAGCCTTTTTTACAGCTTATTCCAGTAGAACTTGTTCCAGCATATAATCAAAATATCAGGAGAGACTTTAAAAGGCTTTATTGTTTATATAAAAGCCCATACATAAAATGTGCCAGCCCCCCCCCAGCTCACTTTTCTTTCTGATTTGCACAAATGGCTCTGGACTCTCCTGCACTGTGGCAGTGATGTGCAAGTATTTGGACGAGGAAAGTGTGTAAAAGTATTGGGTTACAAAGCTGGAGGGTCCCATAGGTGTCACTCGCGCCTTCCACAGGCTACAGGGGTGTTTGGGTTGGAGGAGTGGGGAGGTGGGGGTTGAGAGACCTGGGGCCTGAGATCATGATCTTTGTGGGGTGGTGATAAGGTTAAGCTGAGGGTGGAAGGAATCCAGAGTGGGCAGAGTTTGCCTGGAAGCCATATTTCACCACTTCAACCATTATTGTGTAGGCGGTTTTAAACAGATCAGGCCGGTTTGATCGTTCAAAGGTCTAAACGTTCAGGTTCTGGTGCCGCCGCAGGACATTGGTTTACAGATCCTTAGCTAGGGCTGAAAGAAAGTGCATCTGATTTCTCTGTGAGCAATAGGACAGAACGAGGATTATCGGCCTTTCTGCTATCACGACCATACTTTAATGTTTACTTAAAAGTAAATATCTTGTCTTCATCGAGTCTGCTGGAGTCATTGTATGAGATGGAGGGTCAATGACAGTATGTTTGTGGTGCTGTAGAAGCTCTGTATGCAGACGTGTTAGCCCGTCTGGCTGCAGAAAGTCCAAAGTACTGCTGTGGGACACTATGAGCCCAGGGTTCAGACACCATCCACCCCTAAAGGACCCAGCAAGCCAAGTGGGCTCCAATTTCTGCGCCAGGCATACAGTTATGCATTCATAGGATTAAAGATAGGGGTCATGTAGAGGCCGGTGGACTTGGTTTGCCAGAATGAAGGTGAGCTGTGGTTGTGAGTGTTCCTGCTCTGCACCAGTGACTGGGTGTGGTGATGAATATTTAAGTAGTAAAAACGGTTCACTGTACTCTTTTATTCATAAGTCCAGGTCCCCCAAATGAAACTGCCAGAAACTATTTATTACCACTACAAAGGTTTATTCTTTTTGCATAATAAATGTTTGAAAAATCACGTCTGCTATGCTAATGACGGAGAGCGTTCACACTGAAATGTCACATTTACAGCAAAAGACAAGTTGAGATGTGGAAAGCGTCGTGGGGCCTTGTTGTATACGGTCAGCCTACCGTGTGTGTGTGTGTGTGTGTGTGTGTGTGTGTGAGCACTGACCTTGTCAGGACCAGTCGTCCTCATTGGAACCAAACTCTGTCCTAAAGAGGCAGAACTTCATTTTCTTTTGAGTTGATTAAGTTCAGAAGCAAAAACAACAACTCAGAAAACCACAGAAGTACAAATTGAATTTCAATATATACCTTCGTCCTTATATTAAGAACGAATATTTATTTTATATATACCGTATTTTCCGCACTATAAGGCGCACCTAAAAACCTCAAATGTTCTCAAAAGCCGACAGTGCGCCGTATAATCCGGACGAGACAGAGCCGGGCATGTTGGATCCCGTATTCGCCCAACGTTTGAGCAACGTTGAGTTATTTATATATTGTTATTGCTTTGCACTATTTCGAGTGTTACTATATTGTGATAGCACTAACGTTTGATTTACCGTAACAGTATCAGACTGTTTTTTACGTGTTTATTGAATCCAGGAAAAGTTCCCCTCCACTATGTGATATAAATGTTGCACTACATGTTATACCCTGCTGTTGTTAAAAGATAAACGAAATACCACATCACATAAAACAGCTGTTTATTCATGTTGGGAGTAAACGGAGTTGTCAGAACGCTGGTTTGTAATCTATAAATAAAGTTTGACTGACCTATCTGACTGTTTTGTTGACATTCCCTTTAGCGCAGCTCCATCTAATGAATGCATAACGTAACCCCACCCTCTACTGTAGCGTCTATTCTATGCGCCTTATAATGCAGTGCGCCTTATATATGGACAAAGTTTTAAAATAGGCCATTCATTGAAGGTGCGCCTTATAATCCGGTGCGCCTTATAGTGCGGAAAATACGGTACATATTTTATAGTTGTTTCTCATTCATTGCATGTGATGCATCTGGACCGGTCTGGTTAAGGTCTTGTTTTGACGAGATGTCCTTGGCATAATCGCGTTTACCTGAGTATCGGACCAGGTCACTAACACTAGCTTAAAGGCCCCGGTATACTTCATCAACACACATGCTCCGTGTGCAGCCCCTCATCGAGAGCCTCGACCCAGCGACCCTCGACTCCCCGGCCCAACAGAACCTTTCCGACGTGTCAGAGGGAGCTGTGGCATCGTTCTCTTCTTCTTTGGTGGGAACCAAAGTGTTCAGACTTGTACTGCCACCCGATGGTGAAGTCAGATACTACAGGACCCGTATGTGCGAGTCCACCAGGGTCCGCAATGGCCACACACACACACACACACACACACACACGAGTAATGACATAATAAGCTGAATCGCAGTAAGCTTTTAAAGTTTAAGACGGCACATAGACCTGCTCACACAGATCCATTTGCTTTATATCGCGTTGTTTGCGTACGACCTAAAAACTCAGCGTGATGCACTTTTTTGTTTTTATGAAGACACTCGTAAATGTTCCCCGGCAAGCATGGGAACATTAGTTTAGGACAGCGACGTGTAAAATAACAGCATTAACGTCGGCTAGTAAATGCTTTGTGGTCGCCCCGGAGCTAAATATGCATGGGCTCACATATGTGCATGTGTGAGAAAGCCACATGTAATCTAGTGGTGTGATGTGGTGTTTCATCCTGGTGCCAAAGCAAACTGGTGGAGCTTTAATGTGCCCACCCCGCTCTCCCAGAACTCCATGGACTCTTGCACAGATGGTAGCAATCGCCTCCCGAGGTGCCAGTCATTGCTTTTCACTCTCTTCCTCCGTTTCATTGCGTCACAGAGTTCACTCTCCGTCTTTCACTTGCATGCATTTCTCCTCCTCCTTTCTTCTGGAACCCGTCTCATTACGTCGCTGTCTGAATTTGTTGTGTTTCGGTTACAGTTTCCCTCTTTTCTTGTTGTCACAGGCCTGTTGCCTGACACCGTATGTGGTTTTTGACTAGCAGCTGGTGTGGTTGGTGGCTCTGAGGTTCTGAGGCTTTTAAAGACAAAGTATGTGTCTCCTTGTTAACATTGAGCGCATGTCAATTGCTTGTTACTGCAGTTCTTTAACTGACCAGTAGCAGACGTCTCCACATGCATTTATATGGAATGAATAGTGTTGATTTGCCTTGTTTCTATCTTTGTCCTGATTTCATCTGCATTTCATCTTCAGCTTCTGTGCAAGCACGGGAAGTGTGTTTTCATGTTTCCCTCTTTGCCCTTGAATATTGTGTTCTGTGCTTGCAAAGTAGAAATGGTAACACTTTAGATAAGGGAACACGTATTCAGCATTAATTAGTAACATATTAGCTCTTTATTAAGTACTTATTAATGCCTTATTCTGCACCACAAGAATACGTATTCTCTCTTAATAACACATAATGACACACATACATAACAAAACTTAAAACTAAGTGTTAATAGTGACCAAATAACTCTAAATCAGCCTTTCTCAAACTGTGGGGCGGGCCCCCTGGGGGGGCGTGGAAACGTTCCAGGGGGGCAACAGTTATTTATTTTATTTTTTTTGTCATTTAAGTGACGTACCACAACAAAATCTACACTGGTGACAAGGTTTGGATAATAGAGAGGTTTCTGACAGGGGCAAAAAGAAAACAATGATTCACGACGACCAAAACCCAAGACGAGAAAATGCCACCATTTGTATCGCTAATACAAAGAACATGTTATTTGCACAGCAAATTATTGATATTGGTAAAGTATTCTTTGTTATCCAAATGTATTTATTGTTTAAAAAAATGACACCGTTAGAGTTATAATTGCACAGTTCCCATTTTTATTTGAAAATTGCTTTCTCACAAAGCCATATTGAGGTGATCTGTACTGCTAAAGCAAAAATGCTCTTTGCACAACAGATTATTGGAAGAGAAGTGAAACGTTTTGTTCTAATATTGATTCAATACATGTTATACGGGGAAATTTCTTCCTCCAAAGGCAGAAAATTCACTTTCACTTTGAATGAACTTCAAATTATAACTGAACTCAAGCTCATTTGCATACTCTACACTGGAACCAACATCCTGCATCGCGTGCATGCTGTACATGAATGTTCACGTCAGCACAGCTCTGGCAGCCATAGCTTCTATGAGCTCACCGGTGAAATGGCCTGTTTTCAGTGAGTCCACGGCTCTCAGCTGATTTATACTCCTGCGTCGCCTTGACAGCTACAGCGAGGTCTGGGTCTGAATGACGCGCGAGTGGGAGACTCTCGCAGCAGATTTTTGGCGACGGTGGAAACTCCCCGTGGTTACGATGCAGAAGTGTAAACCTGACCACCAAACAACCCCAACTGTGTGAGATCAGTTCAGTTCCTGAAAGAACATGAACAATGACATCGCCGTTGTCCTGATCTGAGGAGGAGGCGTGTCGCGGCGTCTGAGTGGTATCTGTAGGGGGCGCTTGTGAGTCAACAATCTCAAATGTTGCCCTGTATTTACACGTACAGTGAAACATTTGTAATTGAATGAAATGTCAACAACCTGATACGTAAGAAGAATAACAGTGACTTTGTTGGATGCTACGCCACATGTTCAGGCCACGCCCCCTCCTTGCTGCACTGGTCCCACACACATAAAGGCCCCTCTGGAATATGGTCAGGGCTAAATGATCTAATCTCTCAGGAAAAAATGATAATTTCAGTCAAATTATGACAAATTCTGCGTTTAATAGTTAATCTGGTTCTCCCGTCTCATTCTCTGTGATCATTTGATTGCACAGCGGTCTTCTGATCTTTCCCTCGTGCTCTGAACTGCAGAATATGAAAAGAGAGAGACAGAGGAAGAGTGTAAAGGCAAAGGCAGGCAAAGATTACAATGTTTAGATGTGGTGAAGTGAAGTGGACCAAAAAGAGTGGGAACACAGCTATGGACTCAATTCTCCACAAACACCAGGCCCCACAACCTGGCCCCAATCCAGGCTAATCTCTGTCCCCGGCTGATGCCATCCAGAGAGACAAGGGGAAAGGTGGCGAGGAAACGGGATGGGAAAGGAAACAAGTGAAGATATGAAGAGGTTAACTGGCCAAACTGTTGAAGATTTGGTACGAAAGTGAGCGCAGAGACAAACAAGTGAAGCAGTATTAGGGGAGGAGTGGGAGGAGACTGAAGGGGCTTCTCAGTTTGAGAGGGTTCCCAAGATGTGACTCTGAAGCCCACGGTGTGAGGTGAACCACAGAAACCAGGGGGAGGAGCAGCGACATGGTGTCACAGCTAAAAGTGAAAGATAAGTCTGTGGGAGAGCAGGAAAAACCAATGAATGTGCACAGCAGGGCTACGGACGGTGATGCTTTTTGTTTGTTCTCAGCTTGTGTTTTTTCCCCCGTGGATTGTTGTCTGCAGCTCGTTCCAGGAACAGCACCTTCATCCGTTTATGTTGTCTCAGTATTTTTTTTATCTTTTGTTGCTCTTGTGATTTACTGAGCAGTTTCTGGCTCTGTGTGCACTGCTTTGGCTCTAATGAGGAGCTAATTGACCAGGTGTTTCCCAGTGCCAGGGACACCTCAGCCTCTTCACACATATACAGGGTTTGTTGTGACGCTATTCTTCTGAAGACACGAGATTCTATATATAGATTATATAGATATATAGACCCCTAAGCAGTTAATGCCTAACCTTAAAGGCGACAGAGAATGCTTGTATCACACATATATGTTAGTTATAGAGGTCTACTTACATATATTAACTTGTTTTCATGGTTAAAAACCTCCTAATCGCTGCAAACGAGCCGATCAAAATATCTCCTCACTGACGCTCTCGTCAGCCGCGCTGTTTCAGACCAAAATCACACCCCCAGAACGTGGACTGTGTTGTGATTGGCCAGCCAACGAGAGCTTTCCTACTGTCCTGTGATTGGCCAGGTACCTGGAAGTGACGTAATAGATAGGCCAGCTCTCAGATACACAGCTCCCCCTCTGGCACGGTGGATGCTCTGCATCTCAGCAGCTACAACGAGAGTAGTTCTTCTTCTTCTGCGGTTGAATGTACGCAACCGGATGTGCCCGGACTAGTGCCTGCACCAGGAGGCGCTACGGTGGTGAGAGGAGTGGTGAGGTTTACTGATGACGACATCAAATTAAGCAAGAGCCCAGGAAAACAATACAACACTATTTTCTCAGCAGTGGCTGAACTGTTGTTCTGAAACTTTAGGTAAACGAGCTAATGACGCAGATACACACACAAACGCAGCGTTAATTGGAGCTTCCGGTCTATGTGGGCTTTAACCAAGGTTCTGCCACATCCGGACCAAGTTATCGTGTCCATGAGGAAAAGCCAGAAAAGGTCCTAAAGATGTGGCAAACACAAGTGGAGAGGAAACTCAAGGCAGCAGCAGAAGATCAAGGCCTCGGTCAGTAAGGTGCATTACAGTGGTGAGAGGGGGTTGAGGATTGGAAGTGACGTGCTGAGTAATCCAAGGACATAATCTAGCCTTTACTGTGACATTTTTTTACTTGTTATATGGCCTTACCAGGTCACCTTGGCCCTAAACCGTGAGAGGGCTGCCCTCCAGTTTTCAAGGACCAATGTTAGCCAAGCTAGTAGCCAGGCAGGGCTTTGATTAACCTGAAATGAGTTGTTTTATATTTTAGATTCTCTCTTTTGCAGATTCTCTCATGTGGTCTCTACAGCGTAATGGTTATGATAATGCCTGACATTAAATGAATTGCTCTGATCATTTCTAAATGGTTACATTGCAATTGTATATACACATGTATAATATTTCCAACCCAAGTACATACACAGTCTTTTCCAAAGTATTATTACGTTGTTGCAGAAAATGACTGTGTACAAATACACAAACTTGATGCTACTATAGTTAATGTTTTATTCCCTTTCTGTCACATATGTGAAAACATTTAACTCTTCACAGTCATGATCCTCTCTTCCCTCAGACTTTGTTGGCTGATCTTGTTGCAAGGCAGTAAATCGATCAATGAGAGGCGGTCGCTGCGTAAACGATCCATCGCTTTGATGTTCCGCTATAAGGTGTTGAATGACACAAGTGTTCACAGCTGTGCGTGTGTTTGAGATGCCCCGCCCCCAGCACATCTGGCTATAGCTGCTATGATTTTTTGTCACATTCCCCTGAGAAGACATTGGGTATGTTGTCCTTATCGTTCCCATAGAATTATTATTATTTAGAAATGTAAGGAACTCTCTGTCTGTCTGTCTGTCTGTCTGTTAAGCACGTAACGGTTTCCTCGACAGGATTCAAACTTGTCGAGGAAACTAAGACAGCTGCTTCCCACACCCAATTATTATCTAATTATTTCAGTCTGTCATTGTTTTCACAGTTAATCTGAAAGGCATTTAAAGGGAGAGTTCAGGTTTTAGTAAACAGCTCACACTCCTGCACTAAAGTCCTTAGAGATCTTGCACAGGGACACAGGAGCTACTGCTGTTTGTGCCACTTAGTTACATCTGAAACTCTGTTTCTGTTTCCCTCTACTTTGTGATGCCATACTGAAACCGCCTCGACAGCTCTTAAATGAGGGGGTCAAAGGGTCAAAGGCCTCGTCTGGGGCTCTCAGATTTGTAAGAGCATACAAAAGATCCTGCATTATATCTAGAATATTTGATTGATTGCATATTTAAAAATATAATTCAGTCTGAGAATGTGCCAGAAATGTGATTTGTTGCTAGGGGGGTCTGAAAAGTCCCTAAATATAGCAACAAGTCATGTGTTCTTTTATTTCCCTTCCTTTCCCCTGGTTCGGTTCAGTCTCTGTTTCTGTGATTGTATACATTGTAATGTGTCCGTTTTTGGTGTAGCGGCGTAATATTGGTCACGTTACGTGTGGACAGGGCCTTGGATTGAACCCGTTGCGTAACTTGCTTTATTACAATAAATACAGTTAATATGGCGTTACACAGCAGGTACATTGTTGGCTGAAATCAAACTAAAAATGAAAACAGAAATGCTCTAATAAGAGATTATTAGAGTTGGTTAGTAATTATTGAATAAAGTCTGCTTTATACCACCTTATACCAAACACTTTCATATAATAACTGATGAAGTGTGTAATATTTTCCGGTTTGAAGTACTCGCTTTACTCATATCGATGAGAGACGCGGACACCAACGTGGATACTATTCTCATACTTGATTTTCAGGTAACAGACATTCGCATATATATATATATATATATATATATATATATATATATATATATATACATACATATATATATATATATATGTATATATATATATATATATATATATACATATATATATGTATATATATATATACATATATATATGTATGTATATATATATATATATATATATATACATACATATATGTATATGTATGTATATATGTATATATGTATATATATATATATATATATACATATATATACATATATGTATGTTCAATAATCAATAACGTCAAGAGCTGGTGTGTGTGCGCTGGTATGATGTCCCACATATTTTGGCTCCCCTCATTTCCATGACATCTAGGTCGAGCCCACTCTTTCATCTGAACTCATTTTTAATAGATCTTGGGCGTCTTTCATCATCAGTGATTCATGAAAGTAATGTCCTCTCTTTCCAGTGATTAATAACTAATTGGCTGAGTGGAGCTGAACTCATTAATGATGAAATGGAGAAAATGAGCTCTGCAAATATCCATTTTGACTGATGAGTTCTGGAATGGCAACCAAAGGCCGCCCGCCACAGTGCAGATTCTAAACAAATCCTGTTTTACTGGAAAATCTCCTCTCCATGGCAGCACGCGCTCTCCCTATTCATTGTGGATAAACATGAATTCGGCCTGTACGCAGACCGGCGACGATAACTCTGCTCTCCTCTCCACAGCGTGCAACTGTAACCTTCATGCCCGTCGCTGTCGATTCAACATGGAATTGTACAAGCTGTCGGGGAGGAAGAGCGGAGGCGTGTGTATGAACTGCCGCCACAACACCGCAGGACGCCACTGCCACTACTGCAAGGAGGGCTTTTACAGGGACATGGCCAGACCCATCACTCACCGACGAGCCTGCAAGGGTGAGAGTATTTCACGCTTCTGTTTTCCTCGTGTAACTCTTTGAACTGCTTTACTTTGGATGCAACGTTTGAGCGTCTTTAAATGACAATGACTGTTTATGGGAGTTGTAACTGTCAGACACAGATTATTACTGAAAAGCTACTGAAAGCAGCAACACGTCAGGACTGGAAACATTACACTGGCTGTAGCATAGCTGAGGAAAACACATTGATACTGTGCCTGACGTTTCTCTGGCCATTCCACCAAATGTTCCCCATACCCCACACACCACATCATATTATCACTTGGCTGAGGCGTTCCTCATGGAAAATGTGTTTTACCCCTTTATTATTTCACATTTGCAGTGAATATTTTTCTGCCTGATTTATGCTGGAAGCATTTCGCTCCTCTCACTAGACTCAAGAATAACACCAGTTTCCTGTGCCCGTTGCTCGGGAAACTATTCAAATCAAAAGCAGGGAGTGCTTTTTCGTCCTGTTGATCCCAGTAAATGTAAAAAGAAATCGCGTCCAGAGCTCTGCAAAACTGCGTTGGCGATAGCTGCCAAACTCTGATATCCACGATGATCTGCAGCCTAAATGTCGTGATGATAATCTCCCTCCTGGCTTCTGCTCACTTTTCCGAGCTGTAACACAACACTGGGAGCTTTTGAAATGGCAGCAGATCAAGCCTCGCTTGCCCTTTGTCTGGCAAAAACTACACGATGACTTGATCACATTGCTTCAAACTTAAGTCACTTGACCTGTTACTGCACCGAAACCCTATGGAAAAGTTTCAGCCTTTAAAGTGGTAGTTCCAATTAGTATCAAAAAAGTGGATTCATCCGAAAGCCATAAAGTCCACACTGGCGGTTGAAGGTTCTTCGCTTGCAAGGACACAGGAAGTGTTGGTTTACTGCGGCCTCATTGGCCGGCGTTGTATCGCTTGGCTAACACTGAATGAAGGATTTCATAGTTACACATTTGAACACACTGAGGAGAAGTGAAGACTTTATAAAGTGATACGAAGCAGAAAAGACCCCAAAACACACATATTAGATCCTAACAGGAGCTCAGTTATTCTGTCCTCTCTCACAAAGGACCCAGATATGACGGTAGTTACAGTCAGCGAGTCCCGAGCATCTGCTCAGCAGCTGACTTCATGATTGATTAGAGCAATTCCACTGCAGTCTCGGAGCTGTCACTGTCCTTTGCCTCAGCATTTGCTCTCTTTCTCCTGATCACTTTATGGCCACCATCTCCTCTTCCTCACCAACGTCTGCCTTTTCTCACCCTGACTCACTTACCCTCTGTCTTTGTCTTCCTCCCTTACTTTATTTCCAGCTCTGATTTTTGAGCTCCTCCCTGTTTTCTCTTCATGTGTCAAGGTCAAAACAGAGGTCAGACGTGTGCAATGGCTGAGGGAGGCGAGTGTTTCCCCCTGAAACGGAGTTATGACAATAAAACACAGGTGTTTTTTTTAAAGCGGAGACTGGAGTGCAAAGGGCTGGAGGGCAGTGCGGCTCTAAAACAGAACAGGAGTGGGCCGTGTCTGTTTCAAATCAAGGCTGCTTTAGATGGATGTCAGAGTACAACCGGAGTATTTGAAGAAGAAAAACCACTTCACGTCCGTCGACCACTTAACCTCTCATACAGAAGTACTGAGATCCCAATTCATAGCGGATCTGCATGAATGACAAGCCCTTTACAATGTCAAAGAGATTAAAAAAGCCTGGCCCGACACCAGGTTTTTATGTGATTACAGCTCATATAACCGGTGTCACTTGACCACTGATACGAGACACAAGGTTTCTCTGGATTATTGTGAAACAGGCTGCTTGAAAACAGCAAATACACACAGTGTCAAAGTGAAGTCAAAAGTGAGGCCGCGCTCGCCAACGCAACAACCGCTTACTTTCTCAACGAAGCGGTTTGTTGATGTCGCGGCTGTAAACACACGTCTTCATCCGTGCCAACAGTTCTATGTACACGTTCGGTCAAATTCAACATAAGCAACAGCAATCGCACTATTCAAATGACTTTCCCAGGCCACTGGGAAATATCCTGCCGCTCCCTTTGGGCTTTTCCTCCGCCGATCGTGGACAAAAGCTAATTGAATGGGATAATTTTGTATGGAAGTGATTATGCCTTCAGGGCAAATGACACAGTTTTTGTACTTAATCTGGAATATACAGAGTGTGGAGCTGCTCATTTTTTTTTACCTTAAATGTTGAATTAGTGCTAAAATCCCTTAATTTCACTTGCATTTGCCAAATGTGGCATTTGTGGTATTTATGTGTGCAAGCACCCACTGTGCTTCATGTGTGCGCCCATGGAACATTAAAGACTAACTAAACCTCTAAACCCTTTTTTAAGTTTAAAACTAGTGTAATATTATTTCGTGATCCAGGTCCAACCCTTAGTAGTTTTGTGTAAAGTATTTGAATTATGTATCTTGTGTTAAATATGGGCGTAAGTGCTGTTTTCTCTGGCTCCTCCCATTGTAATTTTCGTATTAGCCGGCTCTTACCAGGCTTTCGTCACCAATCGTCCTCCTCTAGCCACACCCCCAATATAGGGAGGGGTCAGAGTCGATACGCGGCACTCGCAGCAGAGCCGCATAATTCAGCACGAGCAGGAGAGGAAGTAGGAAAATAAAACATGTGGTAACTTTTCAGAATAAAATATCCCGTGTTGACACCACATCGTACTTCACTTTGCTACATTTACAGTGTATTTCTGTATAAGAAGAACCCCCCAAAAAAACGAAAGTGTCCACTCTGCCCAGCAACAGTGAATACTATTTTCTGATTGGCTGATCGCTAATTCAAGACAGCTGTATGAATGAACTACGCAGATCATTTTTGATTGATTTGATTATCAATTTAAAGTGATAAAGGTTGAAGTGGTTGAAGTGATGACAGGTTCAAGCCTTGCCTCAGGTTTCACATCAGTCCTGGGTCTGGGTCTGAGTCTGAGGACACAAACTACAGGAATGCTAAACATTCCTAAATGCACCACATGGGAGAAGTGGCCAAAGATCTCCCTCGGACTGGTGAATCAGGATAGAGGGTACGGTGATGATATATGTTACGTGACTTGCAGGGTAACACACAGATGGTTCTGAGAGCCCGCTTGACTTGACCTCTGGCCTTCAACTTTATCCTGTGTCTTACCCGACCATATGCAGATGTGTTTTCACTTTAGCTCAGTCAGACATGTTTCCCAACTGTCACTGAAGGTTGAGTTCAATGGTTGGTGGGCCTGCATGACCCAAATGGTGGATTTTGCACACTAAAGGATCAGATTTACGACACAGTGCACAGCTTCAAAGAGAGGGCGGTCACTCTGACACCTGCAGACTGCTTAGCCTTGTTGGAAAAGGCAAATATGTGTCTGAAGATCTGAGCTGCACTTAATCTCCCCTCTGCAGTCAACAGGTGGCATGTCTGACACAAATAAACACATGAACAGAAACGAGCATATTCTTGCCTTTTCTTGATAAGCCTGGACAATTTCATTTAGCACATTTCATACGAATCAATGCAGCTCAAAGTGCTTCTCAGGACAAACACATGAAGAGGGACAACAGACCACCCTCACCCTTCAAGCATCCCAATCAATGAGGACATGTCTTTGTCAACAGTCTGTCAGACATCTCAGACCAACATGCCAGCGCTCTCACGTCTCAGCTCTTTAAAGTCAAAAACTCACGTTGCTTGAGGACATCACCTGGACCTGACTAAGCTCATGAAAACCGGATCGGTGCTTGTTGCCGTTGGCATGGACTGGATTTTCGGGGAAGTGATCACACTGCAGTGTCACCAGAGTGGGGAAGAGGAGAGAGGGGGGCACGCTGTGCTTCTCCTGGATCCCCTGACAGTGATGTCCCACACTTTTGTTGACTACTTAACTCATTTACAACAATACAATTTCAATATTTCCACAAAGACAGACATGCATCTTTATTCCTCAACTGAGAAAAATCTGCATGTTTTAGACCCGCCCACAGGCGGAATCAGGGCACTTTTGGCCGTGGCGGCGCACCATGATTATTCATACCATATGCGGATTTGTGATTAATTGAAATGAATCACAGTGGCCTACATGGAAGAGAGTAGCCATGTTTAAAACACTGATTGAACACTGGAAGAGATGTCTTTTCAGTGTTTAATAAAATATACTGTTTGTGCAAATACAAATAAGACAATTAGGCCTACAGTAAGGCCATATATAAAAGTGGCACCTTCAAGTATGAGAAAGAGAAAGAGATGCAGAGACAGGCTGCATGGACCTTGGTGCTCTGAGGGAGACAGATAGACTAGATTCATCTGCGACTGTCTCTTCTAGAATTAAAATAAGAACTATTTAGTAAAGTCACAATGAAGGAAAAAGAACGCATATGAACTCCACATCAAGGAAAGACAAACCTTTCCACTCCAAATATGCCTTAAGGGGAGAGAAAGAGAGGTCAGGTGGATCAATGAGTCAGTATCATTTATATTCACAAAATAATGCAATAATAGGTAGTTGCATTCATTACAGTCACTCTGTAAAAGTAGTTTAATCTATATGACCGTCCAAGAACACATAACAACAGTATACAGTATAGTAACTCACAAATGTGAAGAGAGCTTCCATTTGACGAGCTCAATGTCCTTCAAGAAATTCAACCAAGGCCTGACCATAACATCCTTGTCCACATTTAAATCATGTCTGAAAAGTCTCCTCTTCATAATAGCCTGCCCCACGTGACCTTCGTCCACACCACAGCAGCTTTGAAAGAGTGCTAACTGTCACCATAAAGGTGTAGTGACAGTATTTTTCCCGCTTTTTCATTTCGTGTCCTCTCCAAACTTTGGGTGGTTGATAGCCCACAGCCAGTGTTTGCACCGCTCTAATCTCTGAACTTCCTGCTTGTCCTTTCCCTTTATTTAACCCTTTGAACTCAGAGACTTTTGCTTTATTCCATTACTATGTTTAAATGCAGTTTATACAGAGGTCTTAAATCCTTTTTTTCAGCACAACCAAGGCAATCTGATAAAAAAAACATCATAATAATAATAAACATTTTCACCAACTATATAAACACACCTGAGCAACCAGTACTAAAAATGTTTCATATCGAATTGAATATGTGAAATTTTGAAATACGTCACAGTATAAGTTCACTTGGCTCATTTTTATGAACAAAAAAGAAAAAACGCTGTATTTTGTGACTTCTGCACAATTATTGCTAATTGCTAAAAATGTGATATAAAACGAATCATGACTTTGACTCACACATAAGACGAAAAAAAACCTGAATATGTGACCTATAAACACACCCCCAGGATGTCCATTTAAGGAGTTTTAAGGAGTATTATTCCCACGGCAGTTTACCATGAGTGCACGAAGGGTTGACTTGTCCAACACAACAAGCAGTTTAGCAGCATTTGAAGAGCAAGAAAACGTGGGTAATTCACAAGCCTGTAACTCATCACTGGGATCTGTGTTTACACAACCAGCGCTCTGACTACTTTCAGGAAGCACTGGGTGTAGACTATGGCTGTCGTAGTGGCCTTTCATCCACATCAGCCAAAAACACATTTTCTACCAATCCTTTATTAAGAAGGTTACTTAATAATAAAAAATATTTTTTATTAAAAATAATTTCACATTTCTACTACATAGATGACATCATTTTCATAAACATGGGTCTAAATATAGTCCTTTAAGCGCTAAAGAGTAATTCACTCTGAGACCATGCCAAGACTGTAAAACCCAGGGAATAAATCCAGTCCTGTGTGTGACATTTTAACAGGTGAACGAACACAAATATTGACAATATTTCCTCTCTCCCCAGCCTGTGACTGTCACCCTGTGGGCGCAGCCGGCAAGACATGCAATCAGACCACAGGCCAGTGCCCCTGCAAGGACGGTGTCACTGGCATCACCTGCAACCGCTGTGCCAAGGGCTACCAGCAGAGCCGGTCACCCGTGGCCCCCTGCATCAGTGAGTGATTACCGTGAACATGCAGACGTCCATCACACCAATGAACAGCATTTAAAGTAATAAAAACAACTGGGATAGTTTCAGTTTTTATGAAGTGGGATTGTAAGATGTATTCACACATTCTGCCGTGGAGCTTTAACAAAAGGCTGACCTTATGACCCGTGTCAGATCTTTGGTATCGTAAGAACATGTTGCCTGTTTTGCCTACACAGTCATCTTCTGCCTTGTTAGGTAAGTTTGTGTTACTAAGGGAAATGTCAGTGATGATGTTAATGTCATCATCGCGTGAACGTGCCCATGGAAGCAGCAGACTCAGGACCAGCGCAGTAGAGAGTTTGCGTTCGGAAAGGTGAACAGAAAATCAAGACAACGACACAGAGAAGGTGACGGAGGAGAACACAAATGATTTATTTACCACAGGAGGAAAGGAGGCAGCATCCAAATGCAGTGTAAAATATGCTCACCAGCACGTACGGTGATATCAGCGTTGTATCTTTGTAGCGTTGTATTTGAAAAAACACACCGAGGAAAGAGAATGGTTCTAGAAAAGGTTCTGAAGAGTTTCCAGAGAGGATACAAGCACCTTTATGAGTTCTATAAAGACTGCGGTAGTATGAGTTTCCATTTGTTTTTGTTGAGAATGCATTAAACGTCACTTTAAAAAGTAATTTATACTCTTGATTAGATTTTTAGAGTAATAGTTTTTACTTTTAGTTGAGCACATTTTTTTTTTACCAGTACTTGTGGCTGAGTAATACTGAATTTAAGTCAGGTAACAATACTTGGCAATGGTGGCAATAGTGGTCTTTGTGCTGGGATGTAAAAATGCTGATTTGGTCCATGTGACGTCATACTCCATGGTGGTTGTACTTCAATTCTGTTAAACACTGTGGCAAAAGGAGCTTCATCTCAGGTCCCGTTCCTATCAATCTCTTATGCAAGTCCAACGCTCTCTCAAGCACTTTAGCTTTTACTGATTCTCATTCTCTCATAACACATACTGTACATGGAGCCCTCCCACTCTCACTGGCATATCACACAGGTTCTCCACACCACAACCATGGTGAAGAACCTGGCTCTTTTGGATCATTATTTCACTGTTTTGGACCTGAGCGAGTGAGCACACTGCTGCTCACAGTAGACATGCAGTTATGAGTACCTCATATGAAACATGTGACTCTGCTGATAGTAACAGTAACAGTATTTGGAACCACAGCCTTCGCTGATGTGATGACATAAGCCTTTTCATTAGGTTAAGTTGTATAAAAGGCAGAATGGGGACTCGTTGCTTTTAACGGACAAGAAAACCTCCAGCAAAGCAAACTATGGCCATGCATCCCTGTGCCATACCAAGCTGTGCTACACCATGCCAAGGTGTTTCTCTCACATGCAGCTCTAGAGCAGATGGTTGAATAGTAAAAATAACAGTGGCTCTCTATGTGTTGAAGACTATCTCTCCACCCATAGTCCCATAGATCCCATAGATCACAGCAGTTGACGTGGATATAGCCACATGTAGTCATATAAGCATTGTACAACACGTTCAAAACCTGTTGTTTTAGAAGAGAGTAAGAAAACTCATCTTTTCTGCAGAAAGAACCAGACAGACTTGGGGGAAATGGCTGCTTTTGTGGAGGGGGGAGTAGCTGCTACTGGTCCACTGCAGGGTTATCGGTGGATGCATCAGCGTCCATTCACAGGGGTTTTGTGGTTTATTCTCTAGTTTATTATATGAATCCAAGCCATAAGGCGTTGGGGTCTCTCCGGGTGTAACATGCTCACTGGACCTTGACTCTTCTGGATCCAAAATCTTAATTAGGATTGTTTCTTGAGAAACCACAAAACCCCTCTGAATGGCCTCCACCGATAACCCTGCAGTCGACCAGTACCAGCTATTTCCCCCTCATGTTTTAGGTGTGTTGGTATGGATGCAGATTACTGCTGGAAGAAGCTCACTTTAAATCATCTTATTCCCATCCGTCAAGCTGTTTTACAGACTTCAGAGGCATTTCACTTCTTTGTCCATATCATTTGCACTGTTGCACTTTGAAGATGAATTTACATGTAACCACTGAAATAACTGTGTTTCGCGTGTGTTTCAGAAATCCCAGTGGTCAACCCCACACAAGTGGTGAGCAGCACAGAAGAGCCAGCAGGTTAGTGTATGCAGTGTTGGGGAGTAACGACGTTACGTAATTTATTACAAGATGTATGTGATTGTAATCTGTTACATTACTGGGAGAAATGTGTCATTAAATTACAGTTGCTTTTGGAAATTTCCATGATTACAATTTCCTGGGTTGGAAAAAACCACTTTATACAGACAGAATAAAACACACATTTTAGTAGACTTATAATGCTCTGCTGCTGTTGGATGGAGCACTAGACTGGTTTATCTCTGCAACATGGGACAAATACACAATCAGTGTGCAGTTAATAAGATGTCAAACCACAGCGTAACATTTTGCTTCTGAGCGCAGTGATCGTATAGTGGCATCATTTGCTTAGAAAAAACAAATTGTAAATTGTAAATAAATTGTAAATAAAATATAAAAACATAAAATACCTCAATGATTTGTAATAAAGAGTAACAGTCAAATTACATCACCTTAATCCGACATTAAATCAGAGCATTCACCTGTCAAAGTTCAGTTTTCACATTAACAAATTAATAAACACACAACAATATATAACAAATACACAACCAGTGTGCAGTTAATAAGATGTCAAGTGTGTTTTACTGCTCGAACTATAAAAGAGGAGTTTTTACGTATTAGTACATCCACACCACGCACACCTCGCGCTGTTAGTAGCTAGCTTCACACATGAGCTAACGTAAACACTTTACACACTGCGGCAACAATCCGCCTTAAAGCATTAAAACTACGGGTTTTACCAGCGTTTCATCAGACAAACATATCACACAGTAAATGCTGATCGAGTTTACACATCATATGAATCATAGTTTGCGTTTACAGCGGAGTTTTAAGTCCGAGCGAACAGGACAACTTACCCTCAGCGTAACATTTAGCTTCTGAGCGCTAAGCAAAATGAGCGGCATACAACAGTAACTTCCGCTGTGGACTTTCAAAATAAAATACACAACGATGCGGTTGTAGTCCCACGTTTAACAGGAATTTAACAATGAAAACTAATTATTTACACTGTTACACCGGCAGTGAAGGTGTCGATGTCGAACGGGAGGACACGTCTAAAGCTACGTAGCCTACTAGCCTACAGCTGTAACTGCAAGCACTCACACACAATAACATGAGGAAGAAGCGGCAAACCTTTTCATGCCTCAGTGGTTCAATGATGATGACAACGTCAGCTTTAGTTTCTGATCATTTCTGATGCAACAACAGTGAACAACGAGGTAAGATGTAGCCTCACCATTAGTCTCAAACATGATATCGTTTTCCCAGATATGACCTCGAAGCGCCACCTTGTGGTGCAATCTTTCATTAGTTTATCTGAGATTTTGAAAAGGTGAGACCAGGTTAGACTCATAATGTATGGTTAAACTTTTGAACACATAAAAGAACATTGACTTTTGAATAGTTTCATCTATGAAGCGCTGCTGTCTAAATTGTGAGGTCAACATGGTATTGTGTTTTCCACATGCTGTACACATTTCATCATGTTTTGTTATGAGTTTATTATTTGTGTAAAGAACAAATATGTGGCTGATTCCAAAAATAATGATCTATGGTTTTAATCATCCACTTTTAAATTAATTAAGAAAATGTAAATGTAATCACATGTAATTAGTTATATTACTTTGAGATAGTAATTGAAATAGACAACAATAAACATTAGTGGAGGGTGGGTCCCCCTCTTTTGAAGTTGTGCAAAAGGAATAATTACACTTTTTTTCCACTTTGTGTCCTTGGCACATTTTCCCCAACTGTCCAAGTTAGCGGGGCTTCGCTGTGCGCCAGCTGTAGCTGCACCTTAAAGCCAAGACCAGCAGAGATGATAGGCACCAGAGATGATTTAGCTGGGACATACAGTATATTGGAGGGGAGAGTTTTGAAGCATGAAAAGAGTGTTGGCAAGTGACTGGGGAAAACTTGTTAAAAACCTCCATCTAACTTTCCAATTTAGGCTCCGGTCAATGACTTGACCTTTCTTTTTTTTCATTTGTGGCTCTTTGATTTGAATGTTGATTCATTAGCAGGTTTTAAAATCACTCAGTATATAGATTCACATATTGTTCTTCTGTGAATGACCTTGAAAATGACCAGGACTGGATTGTGTTCATTAAAATGTTGAGTTTATTTACTGTGCAGGCGCAGTTTTTTCTGCAAATTCAATAAAGGGAACACGAAAAGAGTTCTTTTTACATTTTACCAAAACAAAGAGATGATTTAACACTATCTCTCTTATTGAGATGAGGATCTACGACAAAGAACATTAACAGTTGGACTGCAGTCCGGATGTGGACCCAGACACCGTCCTGCCCCAATCTGGACCTATAACCCATAAATCATTGAGAATCAAGAGGGTTTGTGTTTAAACTAGCACAGCTTTTCAGAGCTGTTAAACCTAAACATTAGATTCCCCTTCTAGGATTTTTACTTACTGTATATATAAAACCAAACACAACAGGGGAGCACACCACCTCTGACCTTCTAACCATCACCTGGATAAGATCTAATCACTTTTATATACTCAGTCCATTTGGTCCAAATCCTAAAGAATCTTTCTTTTTCAAAATCTCATCCATTAGGCCAATCCATTTTGTCGATTGTAGGCAGTTTTTACTTGTAACCATTTTCTTGTGATGGATGTCTTGCTCTCCATCGGTCGTTCCTGTCAGAACTCGTGCTGACAGGAACCCAGAAAAGTTCCATGCAGGGGAACCGGATGTAAAGAGTTTACAGGTCATCCAGGACGACGTAGCTTTACTACATAAACATCAAAGTTGTAGCTACACAGGTTCAACAAAAAGGCCACGATTCGTACAGCTGTCTTGATTTTCTGTTTATTTTCTTCTCCTTCGCCGTCGACATCAATAAATCATAAGACACCGTGAAAATTATGAATACAAACATAAAAGTCCATATAAGTCCATTGAGGCTTATTTTAACAAACCAAAAATTAAATACATATAACAATTAATATGAGTATAATTACCGTGTGCGCCTCTTGAACACAGTGCAGAAACTTACAAAATCTTAACCTCATGTCTCCATGACAGTGTTCCCGCTTCTGACCCACAATCCCTCAGTTTAACCTCAAACTGACCCCAGTCATGTGAGCATGCACTTCAAAATAAAATGACCTTACTTCAAGGTATTTAAGTGACATTAAAATTATTATACAGACATAATTTAATTCACTTATGCATAAATGTACAGCCCCTTTTGTCTCCTATTTATTAATGTGAACACTTAAAGAACTCCAGTTTATAACAATGAAATCTGTCTCAAAGACAGTTACACTCCCATCAAATTACTGTGATTTATGAAAACCTTCAACCTTAAATAAATCTAGTAATTTATCAAACCCTACACAAAGTTTAAAGCTCCCTACACAAGTATGTGTTAAAGAACTATGAAACTACCTTTAGTTACTTTCCACTATCACGACCAACTTATGAATAGGACGCTCAATAATAGACGAATTAGTGAGCCTTTGACCTTCCTTCCCTAATTTCTTGTTTCCTATCTGTATGGTCGCTTTCCGCACCAAACCATCATCATCTGTACAACATCCAGCACTTTTCCCAATCTCCAGTCATTGCGGGGAGTCCCTTCTTCTTTGAGAATAACAACATCTCCGATCTTAACATTCCGTTGTGGAGAGTGCCACCGTTGCCGAAGAATGATGTTTGCCAGATATTCCTTCCTCCATCTACTCCAGAATTGCTCTGTCAAATATTGAACTCTGCGCCACCTTTTCTTGGTGTACAAATCTTCTGCCACAAATTTTCCAGGAGGGGGCAGAGGGACAGAGGTTTTCATGGTAAGTAAATGGTTCGGAGTGAGTGGTTCTTGACCTTTTGGATCACTGATGCTGTCAGTGGTGAGTGGACGGCTGTTTATTATTGACATGGCTTCATAGAAGAATGTTCTCAAGGAAGCATCATCCAACCTCCCAACACTCTTTGAGAGAACCCAGTTCATAACACTCCTTACTGTCCTGATCTGTCGTTCCCAAACACCCCCCATGTGACTAGCATCAGGTACATTCATAATGAAATCACACTGCTTCTCTGCTAGATAAGCAGCCAATCTGTCTTTGTCCACTTCCTTTAAAGCCTTTGAGAGCTCATTCTTAGCCCCTGCAAAATTTGTCCCTTGGTCTGATCTGATCTGTCTCACAGCTCCACGGATAGCTATAAAACAGCGCAAGGCATTAATGAAAGCATCAGTTGTTAGATCTTCAAGCATTTCTATGTGAATGGCTCTCAATGAAAAACATGTGAATATCAGACCATATCTTTTATTTTCCTTTCGACCTTGTTTTGTGTAAAAGGGTCCAAAACAGTCCATCCCACAAAATGAGAATGGAGGCGAGGGGTCGATACGATCCACAGGCAGATCAGCCATCTTTTGTGTTTCTGTTGGTCTGCGAGCTCTTCTGCATGGTACACATTGTTTGATGTGATTTGCCACAACTTTACTGCCACCAACCACCCAGAAGCCATTTGCTCTCACTTCATTAAGTGTTTGACCTCTGCCCTGATGCTGAGTTTTCTCATGGCAGTAATCCAGGATCAGTCGTGTGATTACACCATCTTTTGGTAGGATAGCAGGATGTTTTAGGTCTAGAGGTAAGGATGCTGCTTTTATTCTCCCTCCCACCCTAAGGACACCCTCTTGCAGTATCGGATCAAGCTGAAACAAATTATTGTTTTTTGACAGTTTTCCTTGCTTAAGCTTCTGTATTTCCTCTTTGAAGGCTTCTTTCTGAGCTAGTTTCACAAGCACCAAACCAGCCTCTCTCCTGTCCTCAACCATTATGCGCTCTGATAATTTGTTCTTTTTTGCTAACTGAAGAATCCGAGCCACTACGTTCAAAGCAGTAAACCACTTAGAAAATCGTGTGAATCTCTCTAGAAAGTTATCATCCTTGAGTACATTGATTTGCAATGCTTGAACTGTTTTTACCTCAGGATCTCCCACCATGAGCTCTGTTGTTGTTTTTGGGGTGGTAATCTGTCTCTCCCAGAGAAACTTTGGTCCAGAAAACCAGTTTGAATTGATCAGGTCTGCCACCTTGAGACCTCTGGAGGCATGATCAGCCGGATTTTGATCAGTGTCAATGTGATACCACTGCGCTGGGTCAGTTGTTTCTCTGATTCTCTGGACTCTATTTGCGACAAAAACGTGAAACCTCCGGGATTCATTAGCAATGTAGCCTAAAACTACCTTTGAGTCTGTCCAAAAGAACTCCTGATCCACCTTGAGCTCCAGCTCCTCCCTTAACATGCTGCTGATTGCTGAGGACACCACTGCAGCTGTTAACTCAAGCCTTGGTATGGTTACTACCTTTGAGGGAGCAACTCTTGCCTTGCCTATGACTAAGGAACAATGAACTTTATCCTCACTGACTACTCGGATGTATGAACACTGCCCATACCCATAGCTACTTGCATCTGAGAAATGATGCAACTCAATTCTTTGAGCCTTCCCTAAGGTTTCAGGAGCAAAGCATCGAGGGATCTGGAGTTTTTGCAGATTCTCTAAATCTTTCAGCCAATTCTCCCACTGTGGCTGCAACTCTCTGGGCAGTGGTTCATCCCATGCTATGCCCTTTTGACACATCTCTTGAAGCACTTTCTTTCCCAAAAGAAGAAAGGGAGCTAGAAAGCCAAGTGGGTCAAACACGGAGGCTACGGTTGAAAGAATTCCTCTCCGTGTTGCTCGTTTCTCATCAAGGGTCACACTAAAGGAGAAGGTGTCATTGCACTGTCGGGTACTGACTCTAAAACTTCCCTATTATTGGAAACAAACTTGTGCAGATGCAAGTTTCCTTTTGCACACACAGTTTGTATCTCTTTCACTAATTTGATGGCGGTGTCTGCTGATTCCACACTGATGAGGCCATCATCAACATAGAAATTCCTTTTAATGAAGTTGGCCGCAGATGGATACTCTTCTTCATTTTTGCTTGCCAAGTACCTCATACCAAAGTTGGCACACCCTGGGGAGGACGCTGCTCCAAAGAGGTGAACCTTCATGCGGTATTCTTTTGGCTCTGACTCTGTATCACCTTTTTCCCACCAAAGAAACCTCAAATAGTTTCTGTCTTCCCTGCTCACGTGAAATCTGTGGAACATTTTTTCCACATCACAAATTATGGCTATTGGATGTTTGCGGAATCTGCAGAGCACCCCTGTCAGGCCATTTGTGAGATCAGGTCCGGTTAGCAGGTGATCATTCAGAGCTGTGCCTTCATACTTGGCTGAACAGTCAAATACAACTCTGATCTTTTCAGGTTTTCTTGGGTGATAAACCCCATGGTGTGGAATGTACCATACATTTCCAACATCTGGTGACTCTTTAGCTCTTTCTGCTTCACCTCCCTCGATGACTCCTGCCATAAACTGAACATAGTCCGCTTTGAATTTGGGATTTCTCTCAAACTTTCTTTTTAGGTGCCTCAGTCGAATCAGGGCTAGTTGTTTGTTTCCAGGCAAAAGTGGACGTGTTTTAAATGGAAGTGGCATTTCCAAGTGACCCTCTGTATTCTGCTGTATTCTTTCATTCAGAAATTGTGTGAACTGGATGTCATGCTGTGATACTGTCTTTTCTCCAGGATTTGTGTCTTTGAAGTCGGATTCCAGGACGCTAATGACAGCAGCTGGTGTTAATGCTGGGAGTTCTTTGACTGCTACGCGATGACACAGCCCTGTCACTACTGTTGACCTTGCCATATTTAGTGAGCTGCCAACAATGCTCCATCCCAAGTCAGTTTTAACTGCATATGGCTCCTCATCACCTCCAGTAATGACATGTCGTGGTGCTAGTGCTCTACAGCAGTCATATCCTATCAGGAGTCCAACTTCACAATCTAGCAACTCTGGCATTTCCTGTGCTATGGCATTCAGGTGTTTCCATCTCTTAGCTGTTGCAGGAGTCGGGATATGTGAGCGCTCAAGTGGGATGAAGTCTCTGGTGTATGCAGGTGTCAAGTTGATAAAGCTTCTTGAGGTAAACCCTCTAACTCTAAGCCCACTAACCTTCTCACTCTGAACAATGGAATCTTTTCCCATTATAGTGGTAAGCTTCAACTTGACTGGCTCTAAATCTACACCCATCTTCTCACATACCTCCTTGTCTACAAAAGTGCTGCTACTCTGGGTATCTAAGAGAGCATATGCTAATTTCTCTGTTTCAGGGGACGTGACTGATGATATCCATACTGGCACTATCATTGACGTGCTCCCACCATCACCTTTGTCTACACAGCACGAAAGTGAAGATGAATTTTCTTCTGCCTGGACAGTATGAGCGGTTGTGTCTGGGGTAGTGCTGCGATACTCATGCAGCGGTGTTGGATGGTGTTTTTTACATATAGTACAGGTTGCCTTGTTCCTGCAGTCTCTTGAATTGTGTCCTATTTTAAGACAGCCAAAACAAAGTTTTTGTGAAGTATGAAACTTTTCTTTTCTTCTGCTGACTTATTAGTAAATGTCTGACACTTATGAATGGAGTGACTTTCGCTGCAGTACATGCATTTAACTGGACTTGCAGAATAAAATGACATGTTCGTCCTCTTGGATTGATTGGCATCTTTAAGGCTGTTCTCTACAATGCCTTGTGTTCTCATTACTGTTTTAAATTTATCTGGCTCCTTTGTGTTTGTGACGAACACACTTGCCTTTGGACGCTTCATATCTCTGGATGGCCTTTCCTCCGATGACTTCAAGGCGTGAAAGGATGTTACAGGATTGCATGCTACATCTGCCTCTTGAGCCAAAAACTTGGCAAACTCCTTAAAACTGGGGTATTCATGTGTTCCCTGCAACTGTTTTGTAACATGACGGTTCCAGCGTGATGTCACCCAATCAGGGAGTTTTTGGAGCATCTTCTGATTTTCTTCGCAGTCATTTAACACCTGAAGACCTTTAATGTGTGGCATAGCATTGCTGCAGGTAGTCAGAAAATCACTGTATTGTCTGAGTTTAATAGAATCTCGTGAATTGATCTTTGGCCAATTGTTCAGCTTTTCTCTATATGCACGCTGAATTACAAAAGGATGGCCATATCGTGAATTCAGTGCCTCCCATGCTTGATTGTAAGCTTCTTCATCCTTCCTGTAGAAGCTTCCTTCCAGAACTGATTGTGCTTCACCACTGATGTACTTCTGTAGATAAAACAACCTGTCGGCTTGATTCGTGCATCGCCGTTCTATCAATGCTTTGAAACTAGTACTCCACTCTAAGAACTTAAGCGGGTCTCCTGAGAACACCGAAGGCTCTGGTGCTGGGAGTCTAGTGAGAGCCATTGTGTCATGTAAGGCTTGTACTAATGAAACTTCATTGTTAGCAGGGCTCGCTAGTTCATTGTTGGAGATTTGATGTAATTGTTTCTCTTTGGTCTCTTTTTTAATAGACACAGGAGGACAATGGTTAACCTCACTGCATACAGTTCCAGGGGCTTCACCGGAGCCTGCTTCAGAATAAGCTTTCATCTTAGCAGCTATCACTTGAAGATCGCGCTGATTTTCTAGTCTTTTGAGTTCCTGCTTTTGTGTAGCGATTGCCTCCTCCATTTCCATTTCTGCCCTTTTTGCGGCATATTGTGCAACACAGTCTGCTCTTTTTGCTGTGATGCTTTGTTGTTCTGATGAACATCTTGAGTGGTGGCTACCAACAGAAGATTTAGGGTTTGAGGTGCTAAATATCGACTTGGCATACTCTCTGTCAAGTACCATGTGCAATCTTGCATTTTCTGCCATAGCATCAAACTCCTCTAGCCCCACTTCACTCATGCGTACTTTCATTAGCGCCATCACATCTGCAGTTACCGCTGTGCAGGAATCCATTTTTCGTCTGATATCAGTAGAAGGTGCAGACACTAATCGAATATTTCCATATGCGTCTTTCACTTGAGTTTCTAGCTCCTCTACAGCGTCCATCATGTGACACAAGTCTTTGTCAGAACACTCATCTTTGAGTGAGGAGCGGGTATCTTTAATTTGACCTTTCCACTTGTCATACAGTATGACAAATTTACTCTCCCTTTGAGAGGCCTCCTGTTGCTTCAACTCCAGCATTTTTGGGGTTAACCTTCTATCTCTTGAGGATTTACGGGGTTCAACTTTGCTGGTGAAGGTAGGCTCAGATTGTGATACACTTTGAATTTGTATTCTAGCATGAATATCACCTATAAGTGACTCTAATCTCTCTATTTCGATCTCATCTGTTTGTAATGTTAACCGTTCCTTTAACCTTGATAACTCTGCTTGAAGGAACTCAATTGATTCACTAGGACCACCACACTGTGATTTTTCACTAAGCATTGACATTGTAACGAGATAGAAATGTTACCGTGTCTATCACTAAATTACTACAAACATGTATATGTACCAGTGGCAATAGTTACTCTTATAAACCTCTATTGCAATGCACAACAAATTTCAAAGAGTTCAATTCTTTCAACATTTATAAATGTCCATACAGTTGAAGGCTTGACATTGTCAAATCAAATGCTTACTGCAGAGCTGCTCTCGTCTGCCTTAATGCTGTAAACAATGCCAGGTGAAACCAGGTAAGGATATGTGAAGCGCTGTGGCACCTGCTGTTAAACTCTGCCCTCTGTTGGTGGAATTGCGGTACGTCGCGGTTGGCGATGACGTCCTCTCTCTCGTCAGCAAGCCGTAACGAAGTCGCCGTGTTTTGAGGATGACGCTGACGTCCTCTCTCTCGTCAGCAAGCCGTAACGAAATCGCCGTATTTTGCGGATGACGCTGACGTCCTCTCTCTCGTCGGCTCCGTGAACGTTACAACCCCACGTAGCGGCAGCAGTCACTCTTCCCGCTGGCTCGGACACTCGCAGCTCTCGCTTCTCAACTTTTGGCCGCCTCGGCGGTACGTTTTCACTGTAGCTACACAGGTTCAACAAAAAGGCCACGATTCGTACAGCTGTCTTGATTTTCTGTTTATTTTCTTCTCCTTCGCCGTCGACATCAATAAATCATAAGACACCGTGAAAACTATGAATACAAACATAAAAGTCCATATAAGTCCATTGAGGCTTATTTTAACAAACCAAAAATTAAATACATATAACAATTAATATGAGTATAATTACCGTGTGCGCCTCTTGAACACAGTGCAGAAACTTACGAAATCTTAACCTCATGTCTCCATGACAGTGTTCCCGCTTCTGACCCACAATCCCTCAGTTTAACCTCAAACTGACCCCAGTCATGTGAGCATGCACTTCAAAATAAAATGACCTTACTTCAAGGTATTTAAGTGACATTAAAATTATTATACAGACATAATTTAATTCACTTATGCATAAATGTACAGCCCCTTTTGTCTCCTATTTATTAATGTGAACACTTAAAGAACTCCAGTTTATAACAATGAAATCTGTCTCAAAGACAGTTACAAAAGTTATGTGGCGTTTGTATTTTTTTCAGATTGTGAATCCTATTGTAAACCAGTGAAGGGCAACCTGAAGATCAACATGAAGAAATATTGCAAAAAGGATTATGGTAAGAGAGCTTTACTTACGTATCTATAATCGACAAATAAACAGCATTGGGAGTGTTGACCCTTTTATGAATGTCTTCACAGCGGTCCAAGTGAATGTGCTTGACATGGAGACAGTGGGAGACTGGGCCAAGTTCTCGGTGAGCGTGGCGTCTGTGTACAAGAGCCGCGGCGAGCCTTTGAAACGAGGCGACAACATCCTGTGGGTTCACATGAAGGACCTCGCCTGCAAATGTCCCAAGATCCAGATGAGCAAGCGATTCTTGGTGATGGGTGGCAGCGACGGTGGAACAGCCAAGGTGACGGGTCCAGGTGTCGGTCCCGGGAGTGGGACCACCACTCCAGGGACAGAGCATGTGGGCCTGGTGGCTGATAAGAACAGCCTGGTCATCCAGTGGAGGGATGTGTGGACAAGACGTCTGAGGAAGTTTCAGCGCAAAGAGAAGAAGGGGAAGTGCAGCAAAGCATGATGGGAAAGCAGCGTCCATCCCTACCTCTCCCCCATCAACCACCTTCATGAACCCTGATCCACTAATCCCACCACCTTCTCTAAATCCCTTCTCCTCCCCGATCAGTGGAACACTGCAACTTACAAAGACTGTTTGTGCCCCGTCCTTTTTCAGGACCTCATCTTGTGTATAGTGTATAATTATTTTACTTTGTATTTTGAAACTCTCATGTCTTTGTGTCCGTTGGTTTGCCTTGAAAAGGGACCGTTAAAAAGGGTATGAAGTGGACACAGAATCAGATGCCATGATGACAGCAGCAGTCATGCCCGCTCACCTCCGACAGTGACGTCCAGCCTGAACTCGGATGAGTACGACATGCTGCACGTCTGACACGTCTTCCGCGGTTTGCTGTCAAAGGTTGAATGACTGAAACAATGGGCCGACGTGCTCCAGGTCTCTGCTGTAACTTCTACTGACTCTAACAACAAAAGACTCTCGTCCTATGAGGAACCGTGCCGATGCTCGGTCTCCTCACCACTGCTGCTGCCACTGGACAGCCTCATACAGGCTCTCACGTCAAGTATTTGATGCCGTCATGCATAATTATCATTTCTTTTATCACTCTTTATACAGTTAGGTACGTACATATTTGGATAAAGACACACATTCAGTGGATTTAGAATGAAACAATCAAGATGTGATTCAAGCGTGGCCTCTACTTAAAACTAAACTAAACTTAACTAAATAAAAGACTTGTTTTAATACTTGATGACTGCCTGAAATGTGGAACCTTTGCTGAGTTTCCTCCGTGGATATGCTTTGCCAGGCTTTTACTGCGGCCTCCAGCCTTCAGTTGTTGCCTGTTTGCAGGTCTTTCTGCCTTCACTTGAAAAGTCTGCTTTATTGAGTTGAGATCAGGTGACTGACTTGGCCACTGAAGAACATTCCACTTCATTCCCTTCAAAAGCTCTCGTGTTGCTTTTGCAGTAGGTTTTTGCGTCGTTATCCGTCTGTAATTTGAAGTCAGTTTGACAGGATTATAATCTTGTGCACTTCAGACGTCATCCATATAGTTGCCTGATGACGTGGTATGCTCTGGATCATGAGCTGTTGCTTTCCTTCTCCACTCTTTTCTTTTATCGTTCTGGTACAAGTTCATCTTTGTTTCATCTGACCACAGAATCGTTTTTTTTTTCTTTTTCTTTTAGATATTTTCGAGCCAGTTCTAACGTAGCCTTACTGTTGTTGTGTGTTCTCAGTGGAAGGCCAGATTATGGTCTTCTTCACTCACACCGACAACTCTTTGGATCTCAAGTTAAAGCCACCAAACGCATATGCTTTTTAGTCCAGTCAGTTATTTCCGAGCCCCTAATAAATGGACAATAAAAAAGTAAACATCTTTATGTTCAATCCCTCAAATTAAAGCTGAGAGTCCACACTTGAATCACATCTTCATTGCTTCATTTCAAAGTCATTGCGGTGGTGTTCATGTGTCTCCGTGTGTGCAGGTATGTACCTATTTTGTTATTTCATCAACGCAGATGAAACCCGGATCTTTCATTTGAATCAGAACACAAAGGAAAGGAAGCTTGTGTGAGCCACATTCCAGGCTGGTCTAAAGTCCTGCATCCCCGTCGTGATTCATTGCTTGTCACTTCTTCTGGAAGAACGATGAAGTGGTGTGGACAAATGGCTGGGATTTCAGAACAGTGTTTCCAGGGAGACTGTTTTTGCTTCATGGGAAATGTCTTTGGCTGTGCAGTGTCCTTCCAGATGTTGTCGTGTGACCACTGTCTTTTCTTTCTTTTTTCTTTTTATAAACTGTCTTGGACTATTTTAATGTGTCTCGTGACTGGCAGACTTTTTGTTTGCCAAAATAAGAGATTGAAAAAGATTTACCTTTAATGCAGTAAAATGAAAACACAGTAACATAAACAACATGGACATGTTTTTAGTACATTTCGACAAAATGAATGAGTCCGGGACATTTTCCGTGCTTACTGATTGTATATTGACAAAAAAAGGATCGTATTTCCTTCCTCGTGTGCTTTGCTATGTTTGCGTGTTTGTGGTTTTTGCTGGTCTATCAAAACATTGCAGTGAGTAGAGAAAGAGTAGAGAAACCCAACATGAGCATGAAAACCCAAAGAAAAGCATCTTTGGTCATCTTCCCCAACTTGCTTACCTGAATTCTTAAATCTCATCACCCTGTACCAAATAAGTATTGTCCATTTTTAAATTCCCTGCAGAGATAATGAAAGGTCAGACCTGTCTGGTTGTTCTCAAACTGTTTATCTACCTGTGAAGTATATTTTAATTTATTTAAATAGAGAACAGGATAAACACACCGTGCTGAGGGGCTGGTGTGTCCTGCCGGCTTGTGGTTCTGCTCCTTTGAGTGCGGTGGTCTGTCTGCTGCTCTGCTCATTCCCTTGGAGTCCGTGGTGGCCAAATCCCCTTAACGGTGTAATACAGTATACAGCGCTGCACTGTACATCTGATGTGAATGCATGTCAAACTGTGAAGAACACACTCACACAAGTGTCGAGTCGGATTGTGAACACCCTCACAGACGATGCTGTATTTTTACGTACCCCAAAACGATCATGTAACCCTGTGTGACTTCTCTCCCCGCACCCCGTCATTCCTGGTGACGGCCTTAAATGGAATTACACACAAAGCGTTTGAAGTGTTTACGGCGTCGTGCCCAGGACACAGTTCTCGCCACTGGGACTGAACAAAAATCCTCCAAAATGGTATTGTCCTTGATTTTTTTTAACTTCCTATTTGCTGTTTGTTTTAAAGTGCGCACCACGGACGGTGGAATAAAGATAAGACGTAGGAGAATGCCAGATGTTAGGGGGATGGTTGCGATGCCTTGTGAAAGCTATTTAGTGAGCCTTGTAGGTACAGCTGTCTTGTTGCTTTACATTAACAAGCTTAGCGGCATGGTAGTGGACCCCCCCTTTGCAGCAATCATGGCATTAACAGCTGTGTTCTTGAATGTGTGTCTAATTACCTATACCCAAACAAATGATACGCAAGTATGGAGGGTAAAGAGTGCTCTCCTCCTCGGCCTGTGTTTTAAGAGTAATAATAATAATCAAATCAATTTGGATTCCCCCGGTTTTTGTGTCACTTACATTTCCACATTTGCCTTGTTTAGGTCTTGACGTGTTGTAAATATGTACTGAGCTGCCGCTGCCTTCTGTGTTGTCGTTTTTTTGTAAATGGTCTCTTTGATGGATGAACAAACCAGATGATGTGATATGGATGTAGAAAGCAGGAACATGTGCTTCTGTGAGCGTCAGATGTGGTTCAGATATTACTGAGAATGTATTCCTCTTGGCTGGATGTTGTTTCCAGACAACATCTGCCAAAATGATGATTTTGGGGAAAAAAAAAAAAAAAGTGACATGGGCTGATGGAACCCTCTTATTTTCCCATAGAGGTACAACAGGACCTATTACAACCAACCACCACTTTGTTTTATTATTGCCCTTAGACAAAAACTACCTTCATTTGAGAACAAAGAGATCCCTAATGTCAGCCCTTATCTTCACTTTGTTTTTGAATCACAGTCTTCCTTGTACATGTTCTCTGAGGCAATGAACCACTGACGTTTTATTCTCAATGGTAAAAAAATAAATAAATTATAAGTTAATGAGCCATGTGTTGTCTTGGTGATCCGTCTCTGTGTAGATGTCATTAATGTAGAAACCTCAATGAACAGAGCTCAAGAGTTCACACACACACGTCAACAAAATATAAAATATTTAAAGATGCTTTGGCTGACATTTTGAGTCCAACATGAACATGTTAAGAAATAGTTATATATTTCATAAGTTGATTCTTGGTAATATTGAACAGATTTAATGTTTTAAATAAGCTTTTTAGCTATGCTAAATGCTCAAGAAAGTGAAGTTTAAAAGGGCTTTGTGTGAAAATAATGCCCTTAAAGTATCACACTACCCTGCTGTCTGAAATAATAATAATAATAATAATAATAATACATTTTATTTGGAGGCGCCTCTCTGGGCACTCGAGGACACCGTACAATACATAAATAAATAAAAACACTAAGCGAAAAAAAGTGAAATGGACGATACGATCCTCCGTTAGCTCTGACGCGGTTCTTCTTCGCCGCTCTTGAAACAGTTGCGCTGCGCTGTTTTAGAGGTGTGAAGAAGAACCGATCACCCGACACCTGTAGACAAGGAGCTAACGTTAGCTTGTCATGTCGGCGGTTTGGCAGTATTTACCAGTTAGCTCCGTTGGCTGCGCTAGCTCCGTTAGCGCGCCTACCGTCAAACTGGAGCGGCCCGTTTATTAAACAAAAAGAGCAGCGCGACAACTAACCAGCGTAGCTGTGTCCTGCGTATGTATGCCTCTGTTTTTAAAGTTTAGCGTTACTTCAGAGACTCATTTTAACAATCTGGAGTCACCTTTCCCGGTCAGTCGTCATGGAAACATGAAGCTCTGCCAGTGCTGCGGTGTTTGGACCAGAGTCAAAACAAACGTTTTACAGAGGGTTTAACCTGAGCCAAACCTTACCACCAATGATAATCATATCACAGTCATGCAGGCGTAGTATGATATATGTTTTTTATTATAACACACTGGTATCGGTATCGGTACTCTGTATCGGCCGATACCCACAGCAAGTATCGGAATCGGTATCGGGAGGAAAAAGAAACAGAAGTTGCCCTGCGAGTTTTCTCCTTCAGTAATTCTTGATGCAGCGCCGCCTCAGGCGAGGAGGGGAACACGTTATTCAAAAGGTTCGGTTCGTTTCACCGGCTGAATGTTGCAACCCCCCCCCAATCGTAATAAAGTGTAGTGGACAATATTAGGTGTGAAAACAACCTTAATCAGTTCTGCCTCAGTGGAACCTGATTTTGGTCCCCATGAGGACTACTGGTCTAAGCCAGTGTTTATGGCAGAGAAATTATTAAAGAGGTAACAAATATAAGCATTCAAACACACACACACACACCCCAGTGGCTGACAGGGGGGGGGTTACCACTCATGCTTTCAAGTGGCTTCATTGACTTTAAATGGAGTCTCATTAAACTGTACTTTAAAGCTCAACAATAGCATTAGCCAGGGCCTCTCTCTTGCACTCTCAGTCTGTGTGTGTCTGTGTGTGTGTGTGTGTGTAATAGTGTATACTTACCACCAAACTGCGGTGAGAAATGTGTGTGGACTTGAATCATAAATATTCAGCGATCTCGCTCTCTCGCCCCCTCTGCATCTCTTTTCAGAGAGTGAAAGCAGCCGTCATCTGGAGACACGCGACTCCTGGACTGACCACACTTCGGCTCATGCATCTGTCATTCTTTCATTTCTCAATATTTCCATATTTTCATTGAACTTCAAAAAGTTCCCACTAGAAAACTCTCTTAGTCCACAAATATCATCGATATCAACCACACGGGGCTGGAAGCAACTGGAATTTGGGGTTCCTTTTTGTTGGAGAAACACGTTTTATTGTGCCAGTGACTGATTGAAAATAAGTGAGTGACTGGAGAGTAATTTAAAACCAGTGTGGTCCCTGATAGGAGCATTTTGCAGCACAAGCCCGCTGCTAATCTGCCCCTCAGCTTTGTGTTTGATTGGGTACTGTTGAAAATGGGGATGAATCTGCCTCTTCATAGCCTGAAACATAAGAGGACTGTGTGTGTGTGTGTGTGTGGTGCACTGTTTCATGATCCTGCATGGGGCACCCTTTTTACTAATTTGTCTTGGCTTTTATTTCACCAATATCTGTAGAGAAAAGAGAGAAAAAAAAAAGTCACTGCGATGCTCTTTAAAATACAGTTCAGTTTGACAGGATGTCAGACGGAGAAGCCTTTGTCCTCGCTAGTTAGACCGAGTGTGACAAGACAAACTGGAAACTAATCATGAGAAAATAATAATAAATAAAGTACCACATTTGATTCATTTGCACATTTTTATGCTTAGAAAAAAAATACAAAATAATACAAGCTTTAAAAAAAAAAACATTATATCATAATATCATTTCAGTCAAATACGAAAAACAATAACATAGTAAGGAATAAGACGAGGCCAGGCCAACCCACTTCAGGCCCCATCTGTTGGCATTTAGCACCAGCTTCCCCACCTCTGCGCTGATCTCCAGTCGACATTAACTGCCCTAATTTGTCTGTCAAAACCCGCTCTGATTGCTACCATGTGATGTTATGTGTGAAGTGAGGGTTGCCTACACTTATCTGTGAATGTGGACCGAGAGACAGAAGCTCATAAAGACTGCAGAGAGGATCATTGGGACGACACGTCCTTCTATGGACTCTGTTGAAAAAGAGCAGAGGGAATCGTCACTATCATTTTTCAACAGCCTTTTCCCCGCCACAGTGAGTGCTGAACATGTGCACTAATACTTTTTTAATTATTGCACTCAGGACGCTTATTTATTTTTACTGCGCTGAAGAGTTTTAAGCACCTTTTCCTCTGTGATTTTCTCCCCTGGAGATGAGGTGGAACAAGATGTGCTGGTAACCCCTCCAGGAGCCGTGGTTGCCGCTGATGCTGCCCCTGCTACTCTGAATGAATCCAGTGTGGATCTGTAATGAACGGAACTTCATTACTGGTGATGTTGCACCATTTGGGTTAATGTATTTTTAACATTTTCAACACTGAACACAAATAATGGCACAAATAAAGACACTTTAATATGAACATTTGCACATTTTCTACAAAACATTTGAATAATTGGTATTTATTGAATGTTTGAAAAACCTCTATATTATAATACTACTATAAAATACTATAATACTCTGTGGTCATAAAGCCTACTGCCTACTACTCTTACTATCTATTATTGCATTATTTTAAAGACACCAATTCTATCAATGTACAAGGTTTGTCTTTCCCTGATGTCGAGTTCACATGCGCTTTCCCTTCATTGTGAGTTTACTAAATAGCTCTTATTTTAATTCTAGAAGAGCCAGTAATCAGATGAATCTAGCATATCTGATGTGCATCAGCAGCTGCAGATGTACAACCTCTTAAGAAGCTGCAAAGCTCACTCTATCTACATGATGAAAGTGCTGCAGTTGTTAAAGGCAAAGCAGGAACCCACTTTCAGTCCTCCTTTTTGGATTTTGGTGTAGGTCAAAATCAGCCTGTTGTTCAACCTGAAGTCAGTAGTTAGACCCAGCAACAGCCACAACAGCTGTATCCTGCTCAGCTCATGACCACATGATAAAAATACTGGAAAATCAGAATAGCCTGACAAAGATTGTTGTGAAACAGCTTATGTCCACACTACCACAAGGAAATATTCCACAGTTCGATGGGCAAATATTGGAGTGCAAGTCCTTCATTCACTCCTTTGACAATATGGTTGAAAATAAGACAAACAGGGTCCAGTTCCTTATTCAGTATACAAAAGGACGAGTGCAAAAACTAGTCAAAAGCTGTGAGAACATTTCTCCAGACAGAGAAGATCAAAAGGCAAAACAGTTGCTAAAGGAAAACTTTGGAAACAGTTTTATCTTGGTCTCAAATTAAATGTGAGGATACGTGTAGGAACTAGACATAATATCCAACATGACAAGCATTGTGCTTAAGCTGCCTTTTGAGCTCAGAGAGAAACGGTGTGGCAAAGCAAGAGGAGCACAGTCGTAGTGCTAGAATTTTAGATCTTGCGTAGCAGCTGAACCTGTTTTTGGTGACCGTCAGGACCATACGCAAGGTTGTTGTAAAGACTAGATCACGTGTCAAACCACAAACACACAGAAACAAGCTCAATGTTTTAAAGACCAAAGGAATATGTTTTGGATGTCTCCCCACAGGACACATTAGCAGAGACGGTTAAAAATGTCTCACCTGCAGTTACCCGGGGACATCCAAGTGTCCTGCAAATAAATGCTAAAGACAAATGCTGCGTCTACTGACACTGAAAGACTCTCTGGTACATCTGGAGCATCAGTAGAGTTATGTGGTCAAACAGGGATCAGGGAACAGGAGAATGTGTTATCCATCGCCCCAGTTCAAGTACTACAAGTGTATTCATTCAATCATTCACCAAGCGTATGCTCTCCTAGATCCTGGCTCCACTGCTACCTTCTGTTCCGAAGCCCTCACGTCCCAGCTCAACCTGAAAGGTAAAAAGACACATCGGTACAAAACCTGTTCCATCTCCTATAATCTCTGGAATAGAAGTTTCAGCACTGGACAGCGACAACTTCTTACCTCTACGAGATGTTTTCACACAGAATGAGATGCCAGAAACCCCAAGCAGAGACTTAAGGCAGGGGCTTACCTGAACAAAGTCAAGCTTCCCAGTATTGATGCTAATGTAGAATTGCTCCAAAGGTATTGGAACCTTGGGAGGCTTTGAATATGGCGCCTCCGTTTGGCATGGCCTCTGCTGCTCCTAGTCTGTGTCGCCTTTTCACTGTTTTTAATTGTCTTTCTTAACATCATCATCATTTCTTATCGCAACCTCTTCTCTAATCCTTTGACAGCTCAGGGAACTACAGACAAAGTTTTCCTCCACCGTTTGTGTTCGTCCTCTCTTTGCAACCTGGCATAAGCCTGGGACGAAATCCAGGAGAAGGGGTTGCAGAGCTATCGTGCAGGTGATTAGGAGATGAGCTCATGGTCACCGGTTCATTCACCATGAATGCGTCCCGTGGTTGCGGTCAGTTTCCCTCCAGGAATCGGCTGCGGACGCTCTGCTGTTGCTGCCACCACGGGTTTATTCACCTGCTGGGCCCTCCTTGACCCTCCTTGTTGACTATGGACTTGTCATCAGAGCTCGTCAGACCATCCTGCTCGAACAGATACAGGCTCCCTGGCTTTACTGGTTGATATGTGTTTTAATTTACCGTCCTCCTGACCTTGTAGGTGCCTTTCTTACCAATTTTACAGACTTCTTATCCTCTATTTTTTAAACCTCGGATAAATGAGGAAGTGGAAGTCTGTGGAAGTCAATACATCTAGAGGTTCACAGACTCTACCTAAAGGATCTTAGAAGCATCTTTAAATGAGATGCTGAAGAAGACTAGGACCCAGTATTTTTCCCAAATCATCTCTTAATCTCTTAATGAAAGAAATCCTTTTGATACAATTGATTCCCTTGTCTAACCTTCTGTCCCCCAAATTCCTGTTTACCATAAAACAGACAAGCAATGAATTTCTTTCTTTCTTTGTGGGTAAAATCAGAGACATCAGGGAAAAAAAATTCAGTGCAATGTCCTCATCCTCTACTTGGTCCTCTTTTAACTCTATGACCCTCCAGAATCTCACTTCTCTGCTGCTAAAAATCATAGTAGTAGTAGTAGTTATCCCGAGCAAGCTGCTTAACACCTCTGTTGTACATTTAATCAATCTTTCACTTTCAACTGGCATGTTTTCAAGCGTTTTCAAACATGCAGTTGTTGAAACTGCAATTAAAAAGCCATCTTTGGAACTACAGGCCAATTTCTAAGCTCCCATTCATGACCAAAATCTTGGGAAAAAAATAGTGGCAGAGGAACTTACTGAGTTCCTGGGGGAAAATAATGACCTGGATAAATTTCAGTCAGGTTTTAGTAAAAAAAACTTTCTACTGAAACTGCTTTGATCAGAGTTTCCGGTGACATCATGATGGCAGCTGGTGGAAACACGGTCCTTGTTTTATTGGACCTTTCTGCTGCTTTTGATACTGTTGATCATAGGATTCTGATCAACAGACTTAAAGAGCTAGGGTTAGCTGGTTCTGTCTTAAATTGGCTTGAATCCTATCTGACTGAAAGTACTTTTACTGTGTTTGCGAATCAGATCTTCTCTAAAACAGCACATGTGACATGTGGAGTACCCCAGGGCTAGGTTTTAGGGCCAATTCTGTTTTTATTAAATATTCTTCCTCTGGGACAGATAATAAGTCAGTTTCAGAATGTTTCTTATCACCTACGTATGCTGATGATATTCAGTTGTATTGCTCCTTCAAGGACTCTGAGTTACACAAACCGTCCTCCTTAATCAGCTGTCTGACAAGCATCAACATCTTACTTTTATAAGACAACACATGGGTTCTCCAGGCTCGTCCATCAAGTCAAGTTTTTGGAATCTGGGTGTTGTTTTAGATTCATCAATGTCCCTTGAGCATCAAACAAATGTAGCGCCTCTCTAGTGTGTTTTACTATGATGAGAGGTGGCTAACCTGAGCTCTTTCCCTATTAAGTATTGAGCTGGGGTTTCTCTAATGAACTTAATCCAGTAAATGTATATGATTTTAAAGCACTGTAGCTTTTAACCCAATATCTAAACACTTTACTCTTTAAACAGTTTTCAATTAAAATTGCTCTTATCCTTAGTGAACTTAAAATATTCAAGTCAGCAACCGCAACTGTTGTCATAACATATAGTAAATTATTTACTCAACAAATTAAGTTCAGCAGTTACACATCTTCCGTTTTTTCAAATGAAACATGTTTTCACCTGAACATTAACTTTATGGTGCCCAAAGAAAAGAAAATAGCCGGCAATAAGTTAAACACAGTTAAATACCCAGGTCAAAAGATGCAGGTAGCTGAAAACACAATGGCTGCTTCACCACAAGGGCCAAAACAAAGAAATGGTACCTTAATCCACAGGTGCTGTAGCTACACACACGCAGGGTGATGACACTCTGGCACTCAGCTCCGTCGACGGCAACTCCACACAGACTTCACCGTAGAGGTCACTGCTCGTTAGCGCGTTAGCAAGGTCTTGCGTAGCATCACTAGCTACTAGGTTAGCAGTTAGCTTAACTTTCTTCTTCTTCTTCTTCTCGGCTTGAGTAATCCACACAAACTCACGGAAAAGTCACCATAAAAGCTCTCAAAGAGTCCTGGTCGAACACTCTAACGAAACTGGTGACAGACTTTAATTAAACAGTTAGTTTCACCGCAGCTTCTACCACGGTCTCTCTCTCTCTCTTCCTTTCAAAATAAAATCAAATCACAACCGGTGGCTATTTCTTCCTCTTCTTCAACATGTTAAACATTTATAATGAACAAATTAACATATTAAATACAACATTTCAATAACCATTACCCACTATTAATTAATACAATATTAAAGTAATAACATGACTTCATTGTTGGACAGTTGTTTTTAACATGTATTGATGATGAACTTAAACTCTTTTTAATGCAAAATGATGTACATTAGGCAATTCAATGATTTATTCCAACTTATATCATTGTATTTTCTGAATGAATTTCCACCGGGCTTCACAAAAAAAATTATGTTTTTCCAAGCTGAGAACCTTTGTCTCCAAACCAGAATTAGAGATGAGAACTTCCCACTTCGACTACTGCAAACAGCCTTTTTATGTGTCTAAGCCAGAAAGATCTTTACTGCCTGCAGGTTGTACAGAATTCTGCTTCTAGACGTTAACCCACACCAGTAAACACATCACACCCTTTTTAGCAGAATTACATTGGCTCCCAGTTCATCTCAGGATTTGTTTCAAAATATTAGCTCTCACTTTTAGAAAATTAAATAGTCATGCCACTGGTTACATTTCTGATCTGCTGCAATTGTGTAATCCTGCACGTTCCCTCAGATCCTCTAATCAATGCTTGGTCCTTCCCCACACCCTCAAAATGAGAGGGGATCGAGCCTTTCAAGCAGTGGCCCCCAGACTATGGTATGGTATGGAGTCTTTCAAATGCAACTTAACTTGACTCTTAGTTAGGTGTGGGTTTTTACAACAATCTGTTTTTATCTTCTCATGTCTGTGCTTGTAGCTGTGAGTGTTGTATTTGCTGTGTATTGTGTATTATGTAAAGATGAGCTCTGAACTCAGCACCTTCAGGACCGCAATTGGTGGACAGCTCCTCACAGTGGAAGATCTCTCACGGGCAGAAAGGTCAGCCATCACCCTGGAAACAGCGCCATTCCGAGTGTTGGTTTTTATAGCCAACAACAGAACACGAGCAGTTGATGCAGCTCCGGAGCAGGAGGAGGAGCTGCTGTTGAGGGAGTGTTCAGACGTGCCGGTTACGTAACTAGCAGGCACTCTTGAGATCTGTTTGTGAGAGCTCAGGAAAAACAATGTTTGTTGTGAAACTTTAGGGACTCATGGACAAGGAAATGATGCAAATACACAACCGAAAGCAACGTAAATACAAGTTTCATTAAGAACTTCTTCATAATTTCAACTTTAAAACAAGGTAAGGTTTACAATCATCAAATTATAAAGTTTCAATGGTGTTGGCGTCAACATCAGTTGCATTTATGCATAGAAGTGTGTCCCGACCCTTCAAGATAGCCTACATGTCTTCCAGCTGCATCCTTGCTCCGGTACAAGGTTTTAATTCTTTCCCTCCCTCTGACTGTTTGTCTTGACATCTTTAAACACCAGGTTTGATGCCGTGTATGTCCTCAAGCTTTTCTCACACGTTACAGAGCACAGACAGACTGCAGATGGCCTGGACCTCCACTCATACAGCGTGCTCTACCTCACAGCCTCATAAATACCTGTGGCCGAGTCCAGCTGCAGCAGTACAAACACACCGAAGGCCTGCATTCCTCTGCGCCCTGTGGCTGCCTGTCTGTTTAGTATCAGCAGTATTCTGACACAGCCTCAGAGACACAGTTAGCAGTTGTGCTGCTGCTGTGAGGGTTGGGCTGACCAATCCATGCCAAGGCCATGGACCATACAGTCACTCACAAGTTATTATATCATCAAATAACATTTGGGGTCCTGAATGAATCATACATTGGGGAGTTTATCTTCTGTAAAGGTCTTTCCTTATATTGCCATATTTGGATGTCCAGAGGATTATAATAGATACAACTCTATGCTATTAGATATTATTGCTTTCCCTTCTCTATTGGCAAGGCGACATCCCAATGGCTCTGGGACGTTGCCATGACTGAGAACTATTAAAGTAAGGCTAGTGCCACTAGGTTGCTGCAGTTATATTTGGTATAGTGCACCCACTTTCTTGTTTGCCAATGGCACATCCAGCCTGACATTCCTTCTCCTCCTCTTCCCTCCATTCCAACCCACTCTCCTCCCCTCTTTTTTGCTTTTTCACTGCAATGTAAAATTTGGCCAAATGCTGCCCCTTGATGATGAGGGACATTCCAGCCATGTTTCAGATGTCTGTGCTGGTTTGCAGTAATCAAACTCTGGTTGAAAGCAAGGAAATCGCACTGGGTTTTCCTACCGTTATGTTACTGTTCGATCTATAAATCGTCATTCACTTCCTGGAACATCAAGGAAATATTTCTATGTGTTGTTGATCCGAGAGAGGCTTGGATGTGGATGGAAATGTAACCTGGACGTATACGGCAAGTGGAAATAAACGTGCAAACATGACTCTGTATCCCTTAGTGATTGAGGAATTGAAACAGTACCTATGAGTCGAGCCCAGTTTACGTTTGCCACTACAGTTTGTCACATAATAAATTCATGCATTGACACTCAACCAATGTCATTTCTCATTAATAATCTTTTTATGAGACTAAGTAAATCAGCTTCCTGCTCACATTTGTCAGTGTGGACGCAAAGTGCTTCTCATGTGGACGAAGAATGAACTTCTCACGTTGTAGTGTGGCTGTAACTCAACCACAGTCCCCACCGTTCGGCCTTCAAAGAATTTCAAATGTGATGTGAAGTGGTGCTCTTCTGGCTGTCAAAACAGAGACCACGTCAAAACCTGCACAGGCGTGAGGATGTGTTTTTCAATGTTTTGCTTCACAACCACCAGAAATATCAACATTGAAATAAGCCAATTCTGACAAGCTACCGTTTTTATATGATATACCACGTTTGTCAAGCAGTGATATGAAAACTGATGCTGGCAAAGTCTGCGTTCGACTTTTTTATCGCCATCTATTTTTGTAAAATGCTGCCACACTGCCGATGTCTTTGACTGTAGCTCAACATGAAATACAACCACCGGACGTTCTTTAATCTACTGGATCTGTCTCTTATGGGTTGGGCTAATCCAAAATGCTGAAAACAAGGGGTGCTCTGAGAACACCCCCCATTAGCACTTGGTACATTCCTCCAGATGAAATCAAATTAACCACAGACTGCATGAAATTAACGCGGCAAAAAGTCGACCAATCAGAGTCGAAGCAGAACGAATAAACGATAAATCGACCGGAAACAACTGCGCGGCTCTGAAGAAGGAAATGTTTTTGACAGAACTCCCTCAGAGCAGTGGGATGTGAGCGGTAAGTCACACTTCCCATCATGACCCAATTGTGATGCTTTGAAAAAGATTTCAAAGATTTCACAGTCGAGTGGATGACAGTTAGATAGCTGATGTGTCCACGGGAGGAACTGGCGTAAAAGGAGACAAAAGGTGAAGCAATGTCGAAAAGATGTTGGCAAGGGATGTGAGAAATGCAAAAAGGCAATATGCATGGTGAAAGAAGGCAGTGATGGGATAGATGAAAAGACAAAAGAGAGCTTTTGGGGGAAGAAACAGATGCAGATATAGTGAAGGAGTCTGTCTGTTTATATAGTAGATCAAAAACACATGTATCTGCCTGAGGTGAGGACACCACAATGCTGCATACATGTTTTTATTTCTCCCTCCAACTTTCTTCTGCCTCCGAAAACCTTTGACGTGTGTCCTCGACACCTTGTCTTTCACCTGTCGCACAAAACAAATACAAAAAGACACACTTTTGTACAGAGGTCATCTTCCCGCTGGCTCCGCCTGGTTTTGTGTTGCCATGACAAGAAGCTCTCGGGAGAAACCTATGCAGGCAGAGAAGTCATGGGAAGAGGGCAGCATTGAAACCGGATGCACTGGATTTCTCTGCTCCAAGTTCACGGCTACATTGGTTATATTTAAATCTATCTGAGTCACTATTGAGCACATTTGTCAAATAAAAAGTCAATGAATTTGAACATGTTTAATATTATTTACATTTCTAATGATTCCACTCGTATGAACATGCTTGTGTAGTAATTGTGTCCGATAACTTCTCCAGTTCAACGTATGTAGGACAGTTGGAAGAAAAAGAGGGCGGGAAAATGAAAAGAGAGGGGTACTTGGAGAGGGGGGGGGGCGAGACGGCCATGCTATGGGAAAGTGTTTTGAAGAAACCAAATTAAGGGGAAGAAAGGATGGACACAAAGGCCTTTGAAAGTATCAGACAGTTCCATTGATATGTGTCTTAAAAGAGATGCAGCTGCTGATGCCAAGAAGGGGGAAAAGGACAGAGAGAGGGAGAGAGAGAGAGAGACTGGAGAGAGGCTGGGCAAGGGAAGGAAGGAGATCAAGGGAAAGATAGAGTAAAATAAAAAGCAAGAGGGCAGACAACACACAAATCTCAAAGAAGGACGAGAAGAACGGAAAGAAAGCAGTCGAGTCCTAAGCAGCTTGGTTCATGATCGATGTAATGAGTACAAATAAAAGCGGCATTGTACACCGTGGGCAGCACATCCATTTGAAGCTGTCTTCAAAGGTATGCACTGGTGAGAAATGAGGTGGGATCTGTGATGTGTGTGTGTGTGTGTGTGTGTGTGGGAAACACTGGGAAACAACAGCCATCCTTCATTTTTAAGACACTTGTGACGATATAATCACTGAAATATTTTAGTCTTAGTTAGAGTCAGTGAAGTGATGTCAGTGTTTGTGAGTGAGTGAACTGTAATCTCTCCAATTCACTGAAAGAATGTGGAAATAACTAATTCCACTTTTTTTTTGATGCCAACGCAAAAAGGGCATCATGCCTTTTCTTACGTCTCATGTTTCAGTCTCTTTGATTCTCTCTCCCTCTGTCTCTCTCTCCCTCTCTCCCTCTGTCTCTCTCTCCAGTCTTTGTGTTGCCCTCAGAATTCACACTGACCCCTCATACTCTGCCTCTCTTCCTCTCACACACATATTTGCAGACAACTGCACACACATATCCTTCTTTCCTGGGGGATGTGTACGACCGCAGCATGAAATCAATTTCAGAGTCTGCATACTCCCACCACCCTTTTTGGCGCTGGTTTTTCTCTCACCATGAAGTGAGACGGTTGCTGTGCCAGCCTGAGGACAAAATCACTTCACTCTCTACCTAATGGCCCGGTCCCCATCCCAGACTCCTTAGGTTCTGTGCCATCATTGTAACCCAGACCCCCTTCTTTGACATCACCTACTGTTCAAAGTGGTCGTCTTTTTGCAAATCCAAACTTTGACCTATATAGATAACATGACTGCATTTTAAAGGCGTAGTTGAAGTGTCGCTGTATGAGGTACTCACACATAATTCACCCTCTCATCTAAAACACCTCATAAACCCTACACCTGCACTATCACATGGCCTGAGCGTCCGTGACTCAAGCTGGTCCTGGGTGCAGGGGGCGGGGCATGCACAGTGCGTTGCGTTTATGTCCGTCCGTGCCTCATACAACCGCACTTCAAAAACCCAAACTACCCCTTGAAGTATGAAAAATCATCCATTGTGACTGAAAAGAATTCAAAGACTTTGATCATCAGAATAAATTGATTGTGTGCCCATTAAACACAGATTTTATCATTGTGTTTCTGTCTGCCAGCACGATTCCTTCCTAATACGCACTGACAGGGTTTTCATCGTCCGAGAAGGTGGGGACGACGGAGCGCTGGAGGCAAACTGAGAGAAGGAGGGAATTTTCCTCCACTTTCTCCCAGTGGCGGTGCATATAGAGTAGCCTCAGCCAGGGCCACCAAGGCCCCCTTTGTGCCTGTTATCACCAAGTGATGAGTGATGGCACAGCGGCCTCCCGCTCTCAGGAGAGGGAATAGGGTTGGGAGGGGAGGAGGAAGAGGCGAAGAGGAGAAGGTGCAGGAGAAGAGTAGACTGGAATGTTCCCAGGAAAAGGAACGGTAAGGAAAATAAAGGGCAGTTGTATCATCCGCAACTGTCTCACAGGTGCACCGCAGCAGCCGTCATACAGGTCGGGGCAAACACACCGAGACCAATAACCATTCACACCTATGGTCAGTTTGGTGACTGCATGCTTTTGGCCAGAGAGCACACACACACACACACACACACACACACACACACACACTTCACACAGAAGGACCTCAATCCAACTGTGGTAAAGAAAGAGACGAGTGACTCCAGTTTAACACGCTGACATCGTCTGAGCTGCTCAACGATACACACTTATACACACTTATACATACACACTCATACACACTTATACACCCTTATACACACTCATACACACTACACACTCATACACTTATACACACTTATACACACTTATACACACTCATACACATACACCTTATATACACTCATACACACTCATACATATACACACTTATACACACTCATACACACTCACACACACTCATACACACTCATACACACTCATACACCCTTATACACACTTATACACACTCATACACACTCATACACACTTATACACACTTATACACACTCATACACCCTTATACACACTTATACACCCTTATACACACTAATACACCCTTATACACACTTATACACACTCATACACACTTATACACACTCACACTATACACCCTCATACACACTTATACACACTCATACACACTTATACACACTTACACCAGCACACAACGATGGACTAACGTCTCGACAATGAGATACTTTATGAGTTTAGAGAACTTCCCAGACGAGGCAAGAGGTGAGAGTTCAGATTTTGGCCCCCACCTTTTCACCTTATCTTTCCTTCCTCAGCCTTCTCCCACGCTCCTTCCATCCCATCGCCGTTTCCCTATCTCTGTCACACACACACACACACACATTCCTAGCCTTCCCAGCTGCCTGAGCACCTGTGTCGGTAGCTGTCATCGCCATGGTAACTGGCATACAGCTGGCTCTGTCACTATCACCTGGCTCATCTGCCTTTTTCAGAGAGACAGAGCAAGAGGAGGAGACAGAAAAAGAGGGATAGAGAAGGGAACAAACAAAGGAAGAGAGAAGAATGCTTTGATTTGATTTATTTTATAATCAGTCTCGCACAAATGACTTTAATAAAACTATTAAACCGAGGGAGAGATTCCATTAAAAGACGATAGAAGATGAATGAGCACAGCACATCACACACTATCAGTAAGTCTGTAGAAACCAAACTCTACTCTGAGTCCAGCAGAAAGACACAGACCCTGACTGTGTCCTCTGAACCCTGACCTCTGACCTTGTTTTTCCTGCCGACCCAGTTAGCTATAGTTGACCAAGGTGTGTATCTGCTCTTTACGAGCAGAATAATGTGGTCCGTGGATGAACAGAGAGACGGCAAAGTGTTGGAACCATGTCTGAAGTAGATGAAACCCCCGCGTCAGCATGCTGCAGCGACTCTGTGTCCAGAGTGAAGCGTGCCAGATACCTGTTCGGAGCTATGGCCCCCGTGCACGATCGTCCACTGGAGGTCACCCACCTGTTTTTCAATGGGGGCTTTGTACAGGGGGGAGTCAAACCTTCACGCTGATGTTGTACATTGTTTTCCTTCCCAAAGACTCAAAGTCCCCTAACTGTGGATCCGGAAACTGTCTCACAGCAGGGGACACGAGCAGAGGAGGAAATACATACTCACACTGATCATCCCTTTGGTCAGACAGAGCGTGATTTTCAAACCTCCACCAGGAGCCGCTCCAGGAGCCTGCTTGACCTGAATCTTGACCTGAATCTTGACCTGAATCTTGACCTGAATCCAAGGCAGCCGAGGGGCAGTTGTCTTCAGAAGGTGACCCATCGTGACACAGCCTGCCTCCTTCAGGTGCTTCTTTAAAATAGACACTTAACCCCACGCTGCTCCTGACAGCTGTGTGTGAGTGGATATGAGGGATGTGTGAATGGGTGAATTTGAGTTTGAATGCAGACCCAAAGGCAGGAAACTGCTGCTGAATGTGCATGAACAGTAATTTATTATATGTTATTATATGAGAAACCACCATGCTAACATGATAGACATAACCTCATGGGCTTAAAAGTACCTTTAGCCACAATTAAACCAACCCATTCAAAAGTGTATTTAAAAGAAAAGGTCATGTGACTAATTAACGTTTTGTCACGCGAATTTCACAACATATAAGCCATCTTTAATTTGTCAATGATCTGACTTCTTGTTTCAAGAGATTATTATTATTATTATTACTATTATTAATATTAATAATAGTAATAATAATAAATAATACACTACTCCAAGTTTGATAAAAGAAAACAACTATAAGGCCAGGATAAGAGGTGCAGTAGAAGAGAAATTAGTGAGCCACTGTTTTCTATGAACTGCATTTTAGAATTAATTGAAAGACTTTGCTTTTAATGGTCTTGCTCGGCACATATGTTTGTATCACTGCACAAAAACAACAGGGTTGTTGTTGTCGTCAGGCACTTACACTCCGTGTAAGATCTGTGTTCACTTACTGTGACATGGGAGTTTTTAAAAGTAAAGCCAAAATGTATTCATTTTCCTTCTGTTCTCAAATGCACGTTTTCTAGTTTTACTGGTTTGATTTTTACTTTGATTACCTTCCCTCACTATAAAAACCACCTGAAATTGAGGCATTTTTGGGGCAATAAAGGGCCATTTATGGACCCCAAGAAAATGAAGGCAATTCAGAGGTGACTTTATCAGGCCTATAGTGAGCGTTAGCTGGTAGATCTGTGTTTGCTCTGAACTTTGTCCACTGCATAATGAGTGCAAAAGAAGGAGAAATGTGGGATGACAGCAAGACTCTAGGTCATCACTATGTTTATAAAACCTGAACTGTAACCAAAGAATTTCACTAAAAACACTGCCACTGCTTCCAGCCCGTCTGTTTTTTGGCTTCACTAGAAAGTTAAATTAAAAGTTGCCACTTTTCTCAATACATTTTTTCTTGTAGCCCCAAAAACTTAACAGCAAAAACCAAGTGAAAGACTGTGTTTGAATTACGTGGGAGCCAATAGGAGCTGAGCTCCCATAAAACCTGTACATCTGTGGGGGTCGTTACCCGACCGCATAACCAAAAACCAAGGGTGTAGGTTTGTGGAAGTCCACCTCAATATTTGGAGAAAGCCAGAGTGTCGATATTAGAGACAGGGAAATGTATATGTGTTTCTTTGAGCGTGCAGATTTTATGAGATTTTACAATCAGTGAACGCATCACAGTCGAGCAGATGTGAGAGAGAGTGCATGTGACAACACAGCATGTTTTTAAGGCCGAACCTAAAGCACACAGGCTAAACTTAGGCCTTCCCCTTTCTCTCTGCCCTGCACTAATTAAAAACACATGTTTAATTGTTTTCTCTTTTGTGCCACCAAAAAAAGGGGGCAAATCAGCCGGCTTTTTGCCAAAAAAAACCCCACAATTTTGATCATTATTATTTATATTATTTTAATCACAAAAAACACAATTTTGATTATTATTATTTTATTATTTTAATCACAAAAAACACAATTTTGATTGTTATTATTTTTATTATTTTAATCACAAAAAATATGATTTTGATTATTAGTATTTTTATTATTTTAATCACAAAAAATACGATTTTGATTATTGTTATTTTTATTATTTTAATCACAAAAAATACGATTTTGATTATTGTTATTTTTATTATTTTAATCACAAAAACACAATTTTGATTTTATTATTTTATTATTTTAATCACAAAAACATGATTTTGATTATTTATTTTTATTATTTTAATCACAAAAACCCCACGATTTTGATTATTATTATTTTTATTATTTTATAAAAAAAAACACGATTTTGATCATTATTATTTGTATTATTTTAATCACAAAAAACACGATTTTGATTATTATTATTTTTATTATTTTATTCACAAAAACCCCACGATTTTGATTATTATTATTTTTATTATTTTAATCACAAAAAACACGATTTTGATTATTATTATGTTTATTATTTTAATCACAAAAAAACACGATTTTGATTATTATTATGTTTATTATTTTAATCACAAAAAAACACGATTTTGATTATTATTATGTTTATTATTTTAATCACAAAAAAACACGATTTTAAACAGATAAACAGGCTAACAGAAACACATTTACAACAGAACTACCCCTATGAGAGCAGCATGGGAGGCAGAGCCATCAGTTACCAGGCTCCTCTCCTGTGGAACCAGCTCCCATTGTGGGTTTGGGAGGTGGACACTCTCTCTGTATTTAAAGTTAGACTTAAAAAACCTTCCTTTTTGATTTATATACTACAGTACATACAGCTACAAGGATGTAGCTATTTCCATTTTAAAGGTTCACCTATTCTCTATTTTGCGACGTAGGAACACCCCCAGCTATTTTATTTAGGTCAAACTGTATTTGTGATGTTGAGCTATATAAATAAAGTTGACGTGACTTATTCCATCCTTTTTCCACTGAAGGCTCTGGGATAAAAACTGTCGAACCGCTGCAGTATTCACCGACAGTGAGGGCTTCTCCCTCAATGCCAATATTTACATTTACATGTATACATTTAGCAGACGCTTTTATCCAAAGCGACTTACAAGGGAATTACCCAGGTGACCCAGTTACCCAGTTGGCAGGTGAGTCACTCAATTTCATAGTGGTTGGTTTTCCAGGCAGGTTTTGAGGCCCCCACCTCAGTACCCACAGGTGTTGCCTTCACTGGACAGGATTTCACCATGTGTCCCTTCCCTCAAAAGGTGGGAAATGATTAACATAAACATGGAGGTTCAGCTCCTCATTCTTGTTGTTGAAGTGTCTGCAGTGAGACACTAAAAACCTATGGAGACACCATCCCATGCCAGGTCTCTGTGGAGAAAATCATCAGTAATAAAGGGAGGGACATTGGACAGGACGACCTTGGTGCAAATCTGTGATTCTTGTCTCAGTGACTAGGTTGCTGTGTCCAACCTTCTGCCCCACAGCCAGACTGATGTCCTCCGCGCTGCAGTGATCTGAATGCCTTGTCTTCGGGTTAGTATTTTAACTAACCCCCCCCCCTGCTGTGCATGCTGTCTGCCATGACACCCACAAGGTGAGCCAGATTCCGTCAGATCACATTTGGAGAAAATCGAATGCTGCAACATTGGAACATGTACTCTGTCCAACAGCTCTGTGTCCTGTGCTGCTGCTGCTGCTGCTGCTGCTGCTGCTGCTGATGGATGCAACAGTACACAAGCTGCACCATGAGTCAGCTTCTATTTCTGGAAACAGCTTTTGACAACTTTTCCAGCTGGTTTGCTCTCGCCATTGTTTTCTTCCTCTTCGTTTAAAGTTTAATAGTCTGTAATAGTTACCAAGTATCATTAAAGCCAAACGGAGCCATGGGCCAAACATTTGTTGTCATTGTTTTATTGGCTTCCAGGAAGCAGCGTTGTTGTTGTTGTTGTTGTTCGGTGCCTAAACCATGTTCAATCAAAGCAGCTGCTTTCTCATGGTAGTAAAGTCAATCACTTCCTCCTCCTTCTGCAAGTCTGTTTGCACTGAGAGCTTGAGGAGACAGGAGGTGTCTCCATGTGTCCTAACATATTTACAGTACCTCCTCTCACACACACACAGACATCTTCTCTCAATAAAACAATTCATGTTTTCATCACATTAAGTCATTTCCAGTGAGCAGGTTTCTTCAGCGTGCTGTTGGTATTTTACTGGTATGTTGGTTTTGACCAAGGATGGTTAAGCTTGACCACACTGCCCTCTTCAGGGCACAGTTGGCTGTTGCAGGAGCCCCCTTAGGGAAAGTATTCCTCTGCATTTTGACCCATCCTAGAATTAGGCGCAGTGGGTAGCCACACTGAGTAGCGCCCGATTAGAGCCCTTTTTGGCCAGGTGGGGATTTGAACCGGCAGCCTTCTGGTTACAAGTCAAGTTCCCTTTCCACTTAGCCACGGGCTGCTCAAACGAACAAAGGCGGAAAGGTCAGTGCAGTGGGCCAGATGTGAGTGTGTTTGGTCATTTTCATTTCCATGTGACATTCCACAAAGGTATACGGAAGTAAGTGTGTGTGTGTGTGCGTGTGTGTGTGCGTGTGTGTTACTGTCCCCGCTTGTATCAGTTCAAATACTAAACAAAAGCAAGTCTTTGTACCAGTGAACTTGAAATGACAAACAAATGTGGTGCATCTTGGAACAAACACATTTCAAACCGAAAGACCGATGGAAACACAGATCCAGTGTGATTCATAGTACACAATCGTACATTACAGCAAATAAACATCCTGCGAGTGGTATTTTCCCGTAACTTGTCAGAGAGGAAAAACAAGCGTGAGTTATGCTCATCATAATCCCTCTGTGTAACTCGAGTGACTGTTATTGTGACAAGGCCAGGCAGCTTTGTTTGGAGAGAGCGCATTTCACACACAGGGACGATCAAAAACAGAGAGTGAATATGTCTTTCACCGTGTGTCAGCTGGGATTAACAGCTCCACAGCCGTTGTGTGGAGGATGTAGTGACAGTAGCTGTGTCTCAATCGTCAAGGCTGCGTCCTCCATGTGTGTATTCATCGTCAGGATGTCCTCAAGATGCGTCACAGCACTGCGTCGTAGGCCGTCCCGATTTTTACTCGAATCGTCGGGCTCCTGACAAATGCACGTGTGTATCCTCCGTGAGATAAAGGCTTGGTGGTGAAAAAATGCAAGAAACTATAACAATTCAAAAGGAAGATGTTATTATGATTACACACCTAGGGAGTAAACCCATGCACACACGGGGGAGAACATGCAAACTCCATGCAGATGTATTGACAGGGACTTACTAAGTCATTTCAACTCATCAACAGGGTTTCATTCAGAATAATTTATATTTCTGGATTCAAAATTTGCAAGAAGAAGACGCTTAACCAGGTTTAAAGGAGACCCCTCCCCTCAGCGCCACCTCAGGCATGTAGTTCAGTGGTGTGCGGTCAGGGGAGGCAGTAAAATACTAACAATGGTAAAAGAAAATCTATTCTGTTCTACATATTAGCTTTCTGTATGATTTCAAAATCACTGAATCTACGCATTTCCTGTTCCTGTTCGACCTCTGTGGCCTCTGACGACTCTGTGCCACACACCACAGGCTGATACACAGCCTCTCTTATTATTGTGCGGCTCTCACAATAAGAGGAATAACTCCAAATATGCAGGTGACAGAGATATTGTCTCAATTAAAAAAAAAGCATGTGCACAAAGCAAGCCGATCCACTTTTCTATGTTGATAAGAGCTTTAAAATGAGAAAAAATAACGGGACAAAAAGAAGTCAAAGGACATTTAGAATAGATAAAAATGTGCGATTAATTCCGATGAATCGTGAGTTAACTATGACATTAATGCGATTAATCGTGATTCAATATTTGAATCGTTTGACAGCACTAGTTGTGTGGCCTCTACAGGATTTTTGCTTTGAGCAAAGACGTTCTGCCGCTGCTCTCAAATCTGTAAAAAGTGACCAAATATTGAGTTTTCTCATTATTCATGAAAAACTAAATAAAAAATAAAAAAACATACACACAGAAAAGTGACTAAATGTAAAAACATCTAACAATAACATTTAAAAAACAAAATCAACAACTTATGACATTGTGCACAGACAGAAAATCTGACTTTATATAAGAGGTTTAAGCAAATATATTCAGACTCATCATTAAGAGGTGTATCAGTGTTTATCTACTGTATGTTGTAGTTGTTCACGCCCGGTGGATGAGGCGAGAGTGTGTGGGAGTATGTGTGTGTACACATCTGTGAGGTCATGGGAGCGGAGGCCTGGGAAAAGGTCAAAAGGTCAACTTTGATTTCTCCTCAGCTTTTACGGCGTAAGTAAAAACAGTCCGTCGCACTAGTCTGACTCGGTCCGGCTCGCCTCGGCCTGACATGGCACGGTTGCATCTTCACGACAGAAAAAGTACCTCCATTATTCATATATACAGTATGTGCGGTCTCAGTACTGTGGTGTGCAGGTAAAAGTAATTTTAAGAGATTCGTAGGCAGATTATCAAGGCAGCATGTTGAGGGTTTTAACTGTTTAAAAGATCCAATGTGTTTAGAAGTTGATATTCTAACTTTTGCACTAGCCTAAATATAAACATTTCAGTTCAGGTTGTTGTGTTTTAGTTAATTTTGTTGTGTTTTCCTATTTGTGTTGGTGATTTGCACTTCAGGGCCACCGTAGGAGTGCTATCCAGTTGTTAGATTTGGTCATGCAGGATTAAACAGCACACTATTCATAATCTAACTCAATGTCATAAATGTCTTAAAACCACAGCGTTGATTGAGAGGACACACGTTGGGATGTAAGGTATATGACTTGTACGTTTTTCACTACTTTTTGTATAAATGTATTTTTCAGTAGTGGAATTGCTAACGTTTTGATCCACACGCCGTACCAGGTGGTGGCTATTAGTAGTATATATATATATGTATATATGTATATATATATATACATATATATATATATATATATATATATATATATATATATATGTATGTTATTTATTTGCTATTCTTCTTCTTATTATTATTATTATTAGTTTTTTGTTTTTTTTCAAGAAATAGTTCAGCTGGATTAACATTTCGAATCACACTCCGTACCAGGTTGTGGCTATTAGTAGTATATATATATATATATGTATATGTATATGTATATATATATATATATATATATATATATATATATATATATATATATATATATATATATATGTTATTTATTTGCTATTCTTCTTCTTATTATTATTATTATTAGTTTTTTGTTTTTTTTCAAGAAATAGTTCAGCTGGATTAACATTTCGAATCACACTCCATACCAGATGGTGGCGGTAATGCACCAAATCGTTGTTTGCCAACCGCCATTAAACCTCAGGAAGGAAGAAAGAAAGAAGGCGAAGAAGACGCAGCAGAAGAAATACACTGCGCAAATGCGCATGCTTGAGATTTCGTGCGTGCGGCTTCTTGTCTCAGCTGATGTGCAGGTAAGAATATTGAGTATGTGTCTGACAGACTCTGAATCCACCGCCGGGCCACAAATTCCAGTTGAAATATCTCCACATGGATAAACTGGAGGACCCGTGGACAACTGTGACCGTGATGAATCCCTGCTTGTTAGCACTCATGTTAGCCGCCGCTTGCTGCTGCTGCTGCTACAGCTACAGCACCGTTCGCTGATATGTTGCTGGGCTGTGTTGTGTCTGTTGTGTCCGTCATTGCTTTGTGTCTCGTCTTGTGTGTTATATTATTAGTTGTGTTGTGTCTGGCTTCTGTTCGCACTGGCGGGAACAACTCGCGGCTAGCTAACGCTACGGCTAGCGTGTGTACGCTGAAGACTATTAGATTAATCCCGTGCCCCGTGAGCAGTGCACTGTTGTTGCTCCGTCCACTGAACACACAGCTTGAGCAGCTTTTCTTTCATTTGTTTGTGTTTTATTGTGTATTTATTATTCGTCATGTATGATAACGAGCCTTTTGAATTTAGCAGTTTGCAAACGTGTTTACGTGTGTTCCAGTACACCAACAGTATATTATAAATGTTTCGTTTGAAATGGAACTTGCACTTGAGTAACAGTCGCTAACAAGTGTGTTTAGTACACAAATGGAAAAGACAAATAAAAACTACATTTGATGTTTTTATTTGAAGGGTTTGAAGAACAAAATGCTTCCAGGTAGATCTACTTTTTCCACATTGTGTACATAAGCACCTGCTAACATTGATTTGCTGTGTTACCTGAAGCACAACATTAGCTGCTTTCCGGCTTTTCTTTGCTCAATCTCCTGTGTATATACATCTACGTCACTAATATTTAGTGATTTTGAAATAATGTAATTCAATGTACTTCATTGTGTGTGTGTGTAATACAATTGACTGCACACCTGACTAACAATACAACACAATTGTAGTGTTCTGTATTTAAGACACTGTAGAGCATGGTAGTCACCTGCTGTTTAAAATGTAGGCGTGCTCTGAAGAACCTATCCTTCTCAGTATCTTGCTTCTGTGAAGTCTTTACCATTATGGTCACTCATGAACAGCTAGGTGAAATAAAAGTTGTGCACAGTATCTTTTAACATTGATGTCAAGGGATGCAGTTGCTTTGTTGCTGTTGGCTCTTAATTCAAGTCTGCTTTTTGTCCACCATTGTAGAAGGTCATTGTGTTTTTTTAAAAAAAGTAGTCTTCCTGTAAAGTCAGCATAAATACAGCCAGTGTTGCACGCAGTCTTCATGTGACATGCAGTTGTGTAATCATTTTATGAGTGTTTATTGTGTCTGAAAAGCGTTTCTCTGTGTGTCCTGTGGATAAGCACCGACAGTTTTTCAATTATATTGATAGTGAAGCATTACAATTTCTGTTGTAAAAGTAGTATTTCCTTGACCACTACAAATTTAAATGAAAATACCTAACTGTCGAACTCGGACTGATTAAATGTTGGAGATTTATTTTAGCTTCAAATGTTTTCTGCGGTGGGTTTGTATAGGGCGTTACTTGTACTACATTCCGTTTAAGTTGTTCATTTATTAGATTTATTTTCTCTTCAGAAGTTCAGATGTATACATTGCACAGTGTGTCCCTTTTCCATCTGAAGATCATAAATTTAATAAAAATGGTTAATGATTTTGCAGAACAGATTTTCTATTCCCATTCTTTGTTGTGTCCCTTACAAGTATTTGCATTATCCTTAACTCATAAACCCGTGTGGTCAGGTGCTAGCAATCAACATGAGTTGTTAAGCACTTAACCAATGGCGGATATTTGTACATTCAAAAGATTTTAGAACATATTATTCTTTCTAAGCGTTGCTCAGTTGACAAATACATTTGTTATGCTCTGATGATGCTGCTGATGTGAATGTTTTGTCTACGATCATGAACTTTGTTCTCATTGTGTTTTTCAGTGAACGGCATGGGCAGATGAGACAGATCGTCTGGTGATCTGCTGTGTGGAGGACAGAAGATTTTTCATTAAACCACCAGCGTGGTTCTCCTCCTCTTCTTACTCTAGCAGTTCATCTAGTATCTAGCATCATGGCTGAAGAGGACTATGGCACATTTGTGGACTGGGCCCAGATGGGGGATCTGGCTAAGACTACTGGGCCCAGCAAGGTAGACTGCCAAGACCTGAAGGAGTTCAAGGCCATGGCTCGGCAAGGTTACTGGGCCAAAAACCACAAACTACGGGCACAAGTCTACCAGCAGCTTATCAAAGACATTCCCTGCCGTACAGTTACCCCAGATGCAGAAGTATACCTTGACATTATGGGAAAGGCAGCCACTAAGAAACCCTCTTCCCACATCCCCCTGCCAGAGTTTGTGAATGGAATTCCTGTGCCAGGGTACTGCCTGAAAGCTGAGGCGGTAGCCTCGGCCCATCAGATTATCAACTGCGTCGCTGGACAGTTTCCAGATATCTCCCACTGCCCGTCACTTCCAGCCATCACCTCTTTGCTCCTGCACTTCAGTATAAGTGAAGCTCAGTGTTTTGAGCACGTCAGCCGCATGCTGTCCTGCAATGAGCCAGGCAAGCGACTGCTGGACCAGACTTTCCTGGCCTATGAGTCCAGCTGCATGACCTTTGGTGACCTAGCCAGCAAGTATTGCACAGCTGCCCACAAACTGATCGTAGCTACAGCCCAGGATGTGTCGGACGTCTACTCAGACTGGCAACGCTGGGTGCTTGGTGACCTGCCTTTCAGCCATGTGGTCAGAGTCTTTGATGTCTACCTAGTGGAGGGTTACAAAGTCCTTTACCGTGTGGCTATAGCCTTGCTCAAGCTCTATTGCAAGCATAAAGTAGGAGTCCAAAAGCTTCCAGGCAACCAGCAAGATTCAAGCAAAGTCAGAGAAGACATTCAGGCTTTTATCAAGGGCATTGCCTCCACCATCACACCTGAGAAGCTGCTAGAGAAAGCCTTCTCCATCCGTCTGTTCAGCCGTAAGGAGATCACTCTGCTGCAGCTCACAAATGAAAAGTCCTTGAAGCAGAAGGGAATCACTGTGAGACAGACGCGGTACAGTCAATATTATGATTTCTATGTAGTATGTAGAAGTGTTTCATTTTTATTTAAAATCTATTGGACTACAGTGACAGTGTCTAATCCATCACACACGTACCATTATGCACGTATCTAAGAATCTTACTCACAAAAATGAGATGAATGTACTTCACTATAAATGCAATTTGTGTTTGTAAAATGAATGGTCATCCTTGCATCATGTTCTTGTTTTCTTTTTATTTGGTTTGGGCCACACTTTTCCATCTGTCGTTGTGCGTCTCATCTGTACTCCACCTCTGTGTTCACTATCCTGGTTCTTTCGCAGGTCTAGGTGGGTTCTCTTCTGCACATATAGTACTAATGTCGCTACAGTTGCACTTTGGTTTTCATTCATCATGGCAATATATCACATTCATTTTAAATGTGATAGTTTTGAATGGTTTATGCACCTCTAGCCCTGTGATTTGCGTCTTATACTGTACCTCTGCATTTCCTTGTGTCCATATGTTTGGGGCCTCCTCAGGCAGAACGTGCAGCTGGCACTTAACCCTGACACCTTTTCCTCTGATATTGTGAGTGCCAAGGAGATGCGGGACATCTGGTCCTGGATCCCTGAGCGTTTTGCCCTGTGTCAACCACAGCTACTCTTCACCACCTCTACCCATGGTTGCAGCATAAACAGGTACATTTGGCTGTCACAGTTATTGCAATAACGCTGTTACCCTGTCTTGTACCCTGCCTATCGCCCTATGTCAGCTGAGATTGGCACAGTAGCCCTGCTTTTTAACAGCCATTAACTGTTGTCCCCCAACAATACATACTGTACATACATGTAAAAGAGCCATGATTCCTTCAGCTGTTTGTCTTTCCTCCAGATTCTACTCACATTGTGAAGGCTATGAACCTACTCTGCTCCTTATCCGGACCACAGATGGTGATGTGAGTAACACACAAAGACGGCTCTGTCTGTCATCATTCCTTTTGACATGTTTCATGGTAACTGGTCTGTATTCATGTAGCACTTGTCTCATTTTGATGGCCACTCAAAGCTGCTTTACAACAACTCTACAATTTTTGCTATTCACCCTTTGAGGCCCAGCAATGTGGGCTTAAGTGTGGCACTTGGAGCAGAGATGGAGCTGGGAATCAAACCCACGACCTTGAATTTTAGACCATCGTCTCCCCCCCATGTTTACATGATAACATGGCTTTTACAGGCGTTTGCTGTGAGTGAATTGGTGATAACGGGTGTCGCACCCTGAATGACATGGATCTAATATTGATGATGATGATGATGATAATTGTTCTTGATGTTATTGATTTGTGAAATGCTCTATTTTCTTCTCTCTGTAAATATGATGAGGAGGAGTCCCTTCTCTGTGGCGCTCTCTGAGGTTTCTCCCATTTTTTCCCCTGCAAGAATGTTTTTGTAAATGGTCTGTATTAATATAACGCTTTTCTAGTCTTGATGACCACTCAAAGCTGCTTCACACTTTGCCATTGACCCACTCACACTTTCACACAGTGCATCTATGTGCTGCACATTTTCTATCACTCATCTTTCATACCCATTCACAAGCTGCCAGCACAGCCGTCCGGAGCAACGTGGGGTTAAGTGTCTTATCCAAGGACACCAGCGGTGCCGGGAATTGAGCCAACAACCTTTGTTTTGAAAGACGACTCGTTGTGGGGTTTTCCTTAGCCCTCCGAAGCAAATTGTGTTTGTGATGTTGGGCTTTATAAATAAAATTGAATTGAATCAGAGTGCACACTCTCAAAGCCTCAGTCCCTCCATACCTCATACACCTAATGCAAATAGGAAATGGTGAGTATGGATAGATTAATTGTCTTTATGATCCCTGAGGAACACTTTGGCTTATAGTAAAAGTCAACACCAATAAACACAATCAGGGAAAAAAGTAAGTCGAATGAAATATAATTAAATACAGTAATGCAAAGAATAATGTTGCTTAACACTCAAATTGTCAAATAAAATGATCAAATTCTTGAAGTTAGTTCTCTTGTCCTTGAAGCCCGACTGCTGGTTTAACCCCTAATCATGCAAAACGTCCTCAAAATCAGATCTATTTAATTTGAAGGATTTTTTAATTGTGGTTTTTGGACGATACATTGTTGTTTCCAGGTTCCAATCAACATTTTATGGAATAACTATTTCAAAATTAATAGTCAGATTATAGACTTTTTTTCACTCTGTTTCATTGCAGCCATTTGTTAAAATCAAAAAAGTTCATTTTATTTCTCATTAATGTACACTCAGCACCCCATCTTGACAGCAAAAAAACAGAAATGTAGACATTTTTGCAAATGTATTAAAAAAGAAAAACTGAAATATCACATGGTCATAAGTATTCAGAGCCTTTGCTCAGTATTGAGTAGAAGCTCCTTTTGAGCGAGTACAGCCATGAGTCTTCTTGGGAATGATGCAACAAGTTGTTCACACCTGGATTTGAGGATCCTCTGCCATTCTTGCTTGCAGATCCTTCTCCAGTTCTGTCAGGTCGGATGGTGAACGTTGGTGGACAGGCATTTTCAGGTCTCTCCAGAGATGCTCAATAGGTTTAGGTCAGGGCTCTGGCTGGGCCAGTCAAGAATGGTCACAGAGTTGTTCCGAAGCCACTCCTTGGTTATTTTAGCTGTGTGCTTAGGGTCATTGTCTTGTTGGAAGGTGAACCTTCGGCCCAGTCTGAGGTCCTGAGCACTCTGGAAGAGGTTTTCTTCCAGGATATCTCTCTACTTGGCCACATTCATCTTTCCTTCAATTGCAACCAGTCGTCCTGTCCCTGCAGCTGAAAAACACCCCCATAGCATGACACTGCCACCACCATGTTTCACTGTTAGGATTGTATTGGGCAGGTGATGAGCAGTGTCTGGTTTTCTCCACACATACTGCTTAGAATTAACGCCAAAAAGTTCAACCTTGGTCTCATCAGACCAGAGAATCTCATTTCTCATAGTCTGGGAGTCCTTCATGTGTTTTTTGGCAAACTCTCTGCGGGCTTTCACATGTCTTGCACTGAGGAGAGGCTTCCGTCGGGCCACTCTGCCATAAAGCCCCGACTGGTGGAGGGCTGCAGTGATAGTTGACTTTGTGGAACTTCTGCATCTCTGGAGCTCAGCCACAGTGATCTTTGGGTTCTTCTTTACCTCTCTCACCAAGGCTCTTCTCCCACGATTGCTCAGTTTAGCTGGACGGCCAGGTCTAGGAAGAGTTCTGGTCGTCCCAAACGTCTTCCATTTAAGGATTATGGAGGCCACTGAGCTCTTAGGAACCTTGAGTGCTGCAGAAATTCTTTTGTAACCTTGGCCTGATCTGTGCCTTGCCACAATTCTGTCTCTGAGCTCCTTGGGCAGTTCCTCCGACCTCATGATTCTCATTTGCTCTGACATGCGCTGTAAGGTCTTATATAGACAGGTGTGTGTCTTTCCTAATCAAGTCCAATCAGTTTAATTAAACACAGTTGGACTCCAATGAAGGAGCAGAACCATCTCAAGGAGGATCAGAAGAAATGGACAGCATGTGAGTTAAATATGAGTGTCGCAGCAAAGCGTCTGAATACTTATGACCATGTGATATTTCAGTTTTTCTTTTTTAATAAATTAGCAAACATTTCCACATTTCTGGTTTTTTTCTGTCAGGATGTGATGCGGAGTGTACATTAATGAGAAATAAAATGAACTTTTTGATTTTAGCAAATGGCTGCAATGAAACAAAGAGTGAAAAAGGGGTCTGAATACTTTCCGTACCCACTGTAATTCAAGTAAAACTATATTACATGTTGTGTCTGTAACACGTCCACATTGTTCCTGGCCTTCACTTGTTTTCTTTTATGCAGAAAAGGTCCGCAGCAGCTATCTGCTTTTCTAGATGGACGTTTGTGCATTGGTGTCAAAGTTCACAATTTTATTGGTGCCATTGCTGTGTTAAAGATGGAAAGCTGCTGCTTGAGAATGAGCAAATCAAACATTTGTTTTGCTACAGGTCTGTGGAGCCTTCCTGTCTACAGACTGGGAGGAGCGGAAGAGAGGAGGCAACAAATTAAGTTTCTTTGGCACAGGGGAATGTTTTGTTTTTAAGGTGAGTTTGCGTTTAATGTCCTAACTTCAATTTCTTTCAGTAAAAAAAAATAAAATAATAATAATGTTTACTTTTTTTGCGAATGTGTCAAGGCTACAACTGTCTAAATATTTACCACAGTGCTTGAGAGAGACTGGGATGGACAGGATTAGACATGAGCAAATTTGAGGGACAGCTCAGACTGAGACTGAGAATGAGAGTCAAGGTTGAGATTCTTTGGTCACGTGCAGAGAAGTGATAGTGATTATATTGAACAAGGGATGTTGAAGATGGAGCTGCTGGGAACAACAGAAGAGGACACAAGGGAGAGGACAGGACGGAGACAGAGCTGCTGTGGTGACACCGAGCTAACAGTGGGCTCACCCCTGTGGCTGTTAGGGTTAGGATCAAGGTGAGAGAGAGAGAGCTACAGGCTGCAAATCAGACTCTAACCCTAAGCCTGAGGGTGCTTTACTAGCACTATGGCACTGTAGCCACCGGAGGGTGCCATTTACCGGTCTTTGTATCTGTGTCCATGTCTTCACTTGGGATCTTTATGATCTGCGCCATTTGCAAACGCCTACCTTTTTAATCAGTACATTGCTTGTTCTTCCTCTGCTAAAGCTTTCAATGGTTGTATTTGATTTAATTGTGATGATGCAACGTAAAGCATGTGTGTGTGTGTATATATATATATATATATATGTGTATATATATGTGTATATATGTGTATATATATATGTATATATATATGTATGTGTATATATATGTGTGTGTGTATATATGTGTGTGTATATATGTATATATATATATGTGTGTGTGTATATATGTATATATATGTGTGTATATATATGTGTGAATGTGTATGTATGTATGTATATATATGTGTATGTGTATATATGTATGTATGTATGTATGTATATATATGTGTATATATGTATGTATATATATGTGTGTATATATGTATGTATATATATATGTGTGTGTATATATATATATATATATATATATATATATATATATATATATATATATATATATATATATATACATATATATAGATGTGTGTGTATATGTATGTATGTATGTATATATATATATATATATACATATACACATACATATATGACACACACACTGCATTGACATCCATTCATTTGGACATACTAAACAAAGTGTTATTACTAACCTTATCCTTTGACATCATAACGCTTAACTTAACCAGACTGCTGAGTGTTAATGACATCTACCAGTACTGTATCAGTTCAACACAGTGGTTTTAAAATCTTTTATCGTTAACCACAGAGCTGTAACCAGCCAGTTCAAATACACCACACAAACCTCCTGCTCTCATGAAGGAAATAATAACCAGCCTTCAAGTTTACCCCACAAACAAAATTACTCTAAACTGTTTTACTTTGAAAAAACAAAATGTGTAGCCCTCACTCACATTTTAATCACATGATGTCAGTGCATGTCTCCCCTTAAAGCCTGTGCTTAGTGAACCATCGATATAATATTTTTCTGTCATATTTTACGATTTTTTTCAGTATTCATTCAACTGATTTTGATGAGTATCAAGTGTTTATCTGTATGTAAAGACATTTGCGATGCTACTTACTTTTACTGTGTAGTTGATGAGGTCTACTCTGCAGTAGCAATCTGTGCTGTGTTTCCCTTGTCAGTTAAAGCCAGAGGTGGAGCGCTATGAGTGGGTGGTGATTCGTCACCCAGAGCTCGCCACCTCCGTCAAGAATCAGCCTCCAGTGGACACTGCGCCCTCTGATGGTCAAAACTCAGACAACAATAGCTTACAACAGCCAGAGAAGTGTGCTGGAGAACTGTCGCCCTTTCTCTCTGCTCGCCACTTCAACCTTAACTCCAACAATACTTCCATGTTCATGGCTGGAAACTTTGACTCCATCATAGTAGGTGAGTGAACTACTGTGTAATCACTACAACTAAATAGTCGTGTACTGCACTGTGTATACAGACATGAATGCGAATGGAAACGTAAAATAAAAAGTTACTTGCCAAACGGAACCGTTCCACTCAGTGGAAACATGGCGAAGTAAATGTAAAAAAGGATTTGTTTGCTGCTTTGACTGACAGGAAACTGGAGTTTGTGTTGTAAACCACTGTTTCCCCACACCAAAGTTATCAAGGAAATCTACAGCCTTACATCATCGCACATGGGCGGGACTTGTTAATCCACTGCTGCTTCAGGTTCAAATGTGTTATTGTATGACTTCGATGTTTTAGTTCAGATATACATCAGTGACAAGAACCTACCGAACAAAGCAGCGGCGCACCAGTCACTCCTGTGTCCCTGCCAGCTCAACACTGATTTTCTCAATGCACATTGGTGCAGTAGAGTGGTTATGGCTAAAAACTCAGTACTTGATATAACTACACTTCCCATCACTGTGTCACCACATGTTAATGTAACAGTGTTTTTTTGTTGAATCATAAGTCATTTGCAGCATTTATTCCCAATTGTCTGTATCTTGTGTTTGATCAGGGGGCGGTGAAGGCAATGCTCTGTACATTGATGCAGAACTGAACCATGGTCGCACTGGCAGGTGCACCACCTTTGACAATCCACCCCTGTGTGCAGAGAGCTTCCAAGTGTCACTGCTGGAGGTCTGGGGTTTCCAGGACACCATGGCGCCATAATACTGCACAAATAAAGGCACAATACACTTTCATACAGCAGACATTCGTCCCACAAATGTATATATGAATTAGTTATTACTTTATTTTTAATTTAATGCAAAGTACAGCCTGTAAACATTGTGATATTTCTAGTTGCTTTTTGTGTTTTGAACTTGTTTTTTAATTTATCCTTTTTGTAGTACAGTGTACCAATTGTTTTTAATGTGTAGTCATGTGAACTAGGTAATTAAAGCACAGCATGTTTAAAGTATCCATGTTAACACTGGGCTACAACATTGAAATGTTCTGATGTAAATGCTGTATGATGTTCTGTGGTTTAGCTCTGAGCACATGTATCTCGCTGCAGCTCTGACTGCTGATAAACTGCGAGTACAATGAGTGAAGTTTGTTGTCAGTGAGTATTTATAAGTGATGAAAGGTTGTACTTCAGTGGTACCCTGTTCACTTTTATCCAAGCCCTCTCGTATTGTGCACATCTGCTAAATGAGTCCATGTTGTCCATGGTTGTGTGTGTGTCAGTGGTGAATTTCATTGTTCCTCTTTTTGCGCAATATGTGAATGTTTTCTTTTGAATGAGTGGTAGTCTCTTCTGTAAAGTAAATACTAATGTGATTAACATTGCAATCCTTTTAAACGTCGCAACACAAAGGATGTGTTTGTAAAGAAGATTGACTCCGCTCGCACATCCTTCACTGCCTTTGTACATTTCTCTGATATCTCTATCTTGTCCTCAGTGAGTCCACAACTGTACATTGTGTATCTGTGTTACTGTAAACTATCAGTGGAGTGACTACAAATGTGTTTAATGTGTGAAAATACAGCAATACTATACATTCAGAAGAGTGTTTGTTTTATTGTCTGTGTTCTCTTGCACATCTGTCACATCCCTGTCCCTGCAGAGAGGATTTTATTTCTTCAGTGTGTAGCAGAAATGTGCCAGATGCCTTTTAAAGGTCAGCTGACCAGTTGTGACCATGCGTCCAACCCTCTAATCTTCAACTTTTGTTTGGTGCGAGCTAGCATGACCGGCTGTTGACTAAACCATTGAAATATGCAGAAATGACGATTGTATATTCACTACTTTACATTATCACAGTACTATTGTGTTACTAGGTGTAGATGTTTTTTTTTTACATTGCTCTTTGAAAGAAGAATGTGTCTTAAAAGGTTCAACCTAATATTTAAAGTTAACATTCTTTGCAACAGATTAAATATTACACATCAAATGTTTATTTTACAAATGTTGTCTCAATAGTTAAAAACAACTGCTGAATGACACACACACATGTTGAATTGACACTGGCTATTTGTGTATGTGGAAGTTGACAATGATGTGCATGACTGGAAAATATTGTAGCAGATATTAGTCAAATACAGGTTTAAATATATCCATAAAGCCGGGGTCCTTGTGGCCAGAAAGCATGGATTTCAGGAAATGCACTATACCAACGATTTGAGAATTTGATTCAATCATTTTAAGACCTCGGACAGGCCGATGTGAGCCACACCGCACACTAATCAGTCTCGATGTCAATGCATGAGAGATTTTTCATGTAAAACTGTAAAGTAAATTCATTTACAGAAGTAGTGACTCCTCTGCATGTGAAGGAAGCATCTCATAAAGAGATTAAGTAGTTCCTTTTTTTAGTAGTAAGACATTGTCTCTGTTTTGTGAAGACTGTTCTGTTCACATGCTTTTATTTGCACATGCTTATTTGATTCACAGACTGCGTAATGCAGTTTGGTTGTTGGAGAAAGTGAAGGTGCCCCTGCATCGGTCTTTCAGAATGATTGTTTTTGAGCGCATCCTCCTCAGTATATTGAATGAATCATTTTCTAACGAGAATCCATCACAGTTCCCTGATTTTCATATTTGCTCCTGTCTTTTCCTTAAAACTACAAACAAGATAGATGGCGAGTGTTACCTGCAGATTGTGCCTTTCTGTCCTCTGCACTTGTGTCGTAAGATACAGATCACTCAAGGAAAATTATCTACGTATATCTTCTCTTAAATCCTGCTCTGTCATAGGTCAAAGTCTCCTGTTAGTGAGGCCAGAGCAGGCGCAGAAGTGCTGTTCCCCTCTCTCGCTCGCTCTCAGATAACTCGATATACACCTTATTATTCCACATAGACAACACATACTCTCATGTTACTACATGTACAGAGATCGATACATATTCAGTCAAGAGAGAGGGAGAAAATAAAGTGAAATCATCTCATTCCATGACCTTTTGGTCAGGAGTGCAAAGATCACCCGGGCCGTGAAATGCTTAATTCATGTTGCATATTGACATATCGAGAAAGATGTTGGCCAGATAATGTGATGCAGGAATAGAAACTGCATGTGAGTGATGAGGCCTGACGGCGACTCGATTCAATTTTAGTGGTATAGTGTCAAATCCTAACATACATTATCTCAAGGCACTGTACATAGCAAGGCCCATAGAAACCTTACAATATTCTGGAGGGAAGAGAAAACCCAACCGTTCACACGACACAAGCTCTAAGCATCAGCACAAATCCCTTTTAACAGGAATGAATATCTGACGCAACCACCAGACTCAGAGATGTGCAGCATCTCTGAGTCTGGTTGGAGTGAAAGGAAAATGGGGGACAGAAAATGAAAGAGGGAGGTGAAAAAATATATATATATTGATTTTAATCATAGCATAATATTAGTTATATGTGGGCGGAGTCATTCTCTAATGCTGCTGAGGATCCTAGAATTGCTGGGAGAGCAGGAGGATGAAAGGATGGAGGTAGAGGAGTAAGTGGCTCACACACACACACACACACAGTGAGACCCTGCACATGTCACTACAGTGGGATGGAGATTCTCTTATCCCTTCCCCCACAGCAAGTGAATTCTCTCCACATTGCTACATGCCTCACCTGACTGTAACCCCCCCCCCTCTGCTGCCTGCATGGACGAGTCCACGTTCAAACATGATACGTTTTTTTAATTTGACCTTTATTTAACCAGGTAAGAATGAGAACCAATTGTTATTCAAAATGCCGCATAGAAGCATAGAAACAACAAAAAAGGGATTGTGTGTGAATAAAGAATACAAGACAGGGAATTTGGGCAGATCACACAAATCAACTGTGGGATTCTCTAACACATTTGACAGAAACAGTTCTATAGATTAGACCCCCTCTATAATTCCATCCTGCTTCTGAGCGTCGTTAAGGGAAAGCCTGCAGTGGACTACACCAACGTGGTGTGTGGTAGGGGTGATCTTCAAAGTGAAAGACACATAAACACAACGTTAACGCACTGTCTTTACGTGCAGAGCAACACACTATGTCTCACTTTAATTCACCTTCATTGTTACATATTCGGGCTGTGGTAGTGTTTCTTGAACCCACGTTGTCTCCACCCCACTCCTCGTTCACACACACACACGCGCAGCCGTGTGGTTCTTGTTACTGCCAGTCAGGTGACATTTTCCGCCTCGCCATTTTGTCCTGTGCCGGGTATTTATCGGAGGAGTCGTGACAAGCCCGTTTACACTGTTAGTTAGGTGGTTAGTCTGCACTCGCTATACCAGAGGCTACATTTCTAGACCGTGGTCTGTCGTAGGTTTTCATCCACCGCTAATAACTCATTTTGTATATTTATTTTATTTTTGTACCAAAGAGGAAGAATGGCGACCCAAGCCCCCGAATATTCTCCGTTCTTCGCAGTGATGGGTGCCTCTGCGGCGATGGTGTTCAGCGGTAACTATCAAACCTTCACAATGTCGTTGTTTTGACCTCTTAAATGCATTCAGACATCACAACAGGATATAACTGTGAATGATCCGCCATGGTGTGCCTGTGTATGTGTGTATGTGTGTGTGTGCACAAACTAGCTTTCGTTAATGTCGCAATGCTAAACTCGAACTGTCATTTAGAGTTGTGCGACGAAAGCGGGCTCTTTGTTATTAAAACGTTTATTTAAAATTAGTACGTCTGTCGCTCCTATTTTATTCATTCATGTATTTATTTATTTTTATTGTACATCCGATAGCAAAGATTCGTCAAGGCTAGCTAGCCCGCTGATGACGACTACAGAAGTGGCTTCGACATTAGCTCGGTTCTGTTTTGTCGATTGATCGTTTCATCTAAAGGAAATATAATATAAATAAACGTGTCAGACTAGAAAGTGTGGCCTGTTCTCATAGTGTCAAAATGATTTCCATGTATCTGTACTCTGACAGATGTCGGGTGTGTTAGCATGTTGTAGTTGGCTGGACGGGCTGGGCTGAATTTCACTTTGTTAATGTAACGTGTCAGATTCATGTATGCGCTGTTCATAATATAAAACAGCGATACAACAGTATGCAACGACTATTATGACATGTCATTTAATATATCGTAAATTGACAATTCTCGAACCAGAGACGACCCTTTTTTAAATGGCGTCGTTTACGTGAGCAGCTATGCCCTGAAGCATCGATCATCGTGGATCGAACTGTAAATGTCCACTTTTATACCGAGTTATTAAAGTGAAACGTGCATTTTTCACTTCATAGATGTAATCGCCACATGAAACCAGAACCAACTGGATTACTTCCTTGTTGCCCAAAGGAATGACACACGGTCACATGATTATCACATGATGAGACCTCGGACTTGGAATTTCCATCTCTTTGTCAGTATCTATATTACTAAAAACGCATAAGTTAACAAGATGTAATTATATTCCACTACTGCTATGTCTTTTTTTTAATGATAAACTCTTTTACGAAACATTTTACAAATCAAATTTGAGGTCATGCGAAACATAGCCGTCTTAAACTTTATTTTAATTTCTGAAAACTATGCTGTGATAATGTATATGGTTTTCAGGACCAGCGCTACTAGAGTTTTTCCTAAGACCATAACCATGTTTGCTCAGCTATTTCCCTCTGTTGCAAATGCATCGTCCTAGACAATTTGAATTATCTGTAAAAAATATTTGACCATGTGTTTTACTATGTCCCCACCTTTTTATAATTTGAACTGTTGTGTGGATCCACACACCTATGTTATAGTCAGAGATTGAAGTATATTCAACAGGAATATCAACCCAACACACAAGATATGTATGTTGTTGGTACATTCAAGCACTCCATAGTAAATAGTGTGCATGTAGATGCTTTGTGGTTCAGTGATGGAAATGCATATCTGCTGACGATGCTCTGGTTGGTATTCCATGGGTTTTCTACCTTTTTGTCCATTCTCCATTCTATGTGTAGTGAAAGGCAGCATGGCTGCGCACACTTCTAAAGATCTGCATTGGGCATATAAATGTCAATATTTGTTGTCCTCTCATTGTTAACAATTCATCCAGAGCACGTAGACTACTGGCTGGCATACTTCTGTGTTTAACCAACCTGCAGTGACAGACAGGAACACTGTGATTCAGTCATTTCAAACTGGTATACCTTGAAACCCCAAACCAATCCATGCCTAATTGCTTGCTTTTCCACACTTAAAGAACCTAACATTCAGTAATTGTTGGCCTGGGCTTGTAAGAGGGTGTGAGTCTGGTGACAGTTGTGAGTCCATTGAGATGCCTGACTCAGAGCAGGTGACTGTCACAAGGTATTACCCATGGGACAAATCTAGATGTGTGGGCTCTTTCCATTTTCCAGAACAGGTATGTCTGTTGTTCTACCAGGAACTTGTCACACATTGAATAAATTGGATATTATTGTTATGGTTTTACTTGTGTAACCATAGATTCATATTGTATTCTCTCCCTTTTTGAAAGAGGTGCAATTGTTGATGGCGGCTTGCTTTTGCTTTAGACATTCCTCAGCTGTTTGTGTATCATAATGCTGTGGTCTCATATCTTCTTACACCGTACAACCAAAATGCCATTTTGTAAAACTGGAGAGCCTTCCCTGAGAGTGAATAACTGTTGTTCTGCTTTATTTCTTTTATTTCATTTGTATTCTTTTGCAAGATAATCCTGATTTGTCAGCAAATACTGTTCTGACATTACAGGGGCATCACATTTATTCATTCTGCAAGTAGAGGACAGTTCTTTATCCAACATTAGGAGAGTAGAATTTAAACATTGCAATTGTTCCAGAATGACAGTGTGTGAGGAGATACAAGGAAAGATTAGATGGAGGAACCTTAACTGCAACCTTTAACCCTTTTTAACCTAACCTTTTGTATTTCCCCGGACATGTTTGTGTCCATCCACAGTCGGATGTAAGACAGTTGCTCAATGTGATGTCTGAATTTATTTAGATTTTAAATAATTTAGTCCCTGAACAAAGGGGTTGATATTACTTCAAAGTTGGAAAACCAAATGCTAAGTTTAGCTTGTGGAAACAGTGCCCAGTTATAGTCACATGTTTTTCTGTAGATGGACAGGAATGTCTGCTATAATCGCCCCCTAGGATAAAGGTAGATGAAAAAAGATGGCGACATGGCTGACTACCATGCGCATATATGAAGATTGACCCGCATCTTCCTTTCTGTCTAGAGCAAATAAGTCTTAAGATAGCAGAGATGCAGTGTCAAAGATCTGCAAAGAGAAGTGATTATTCTCAAGAAACTTAAATATTCATAACTGTGTTGGTTATAAAGTTGTTTATTATCTTTGTCAATTGGGTTATTTTTATAGCATCAGATGTTAATTACATTTTCTGGCTATGTAGGTTATGGCCCAAGAAAAAGACGGTTACCATTTGTTAATGATATTGGTGCGGATTCAGGATAAAAAACCAAGTTTTGAAATTCTTCCCCAAATGCCATAATGTCAACTAGATTAGCATTTTCCAGCTTGTGTATGTAGAGAACAGATGCTACGTTTAACATCAGAGCCCCAGTTTTTGAACTAATGAGATATCCTGAGACGCTTCCATTTCCTTCTTGAGCACTTGATTGGAAGCAAACACGTCCCAGTTGTTCAGTTTAATCCAGGTTTGCTTTGCTTTAGGTTTGAAACATAGAGAGAGTTAGCTCTGTGCTCTGATGGAGCCCTGCGCTGGCTCTGGCTTTTTTACCTCCCAATTTGAAAGATGTGTTTGTTTATATCCCCGTTTAATTTATTTAAATTAATTTGCAGAATGTGCTACAGTTGTGTCACAAAAATAAACAATATTTAAACCAAAATAACCTTTTTACATTTCACTTCAGATTAAAAATGGGAACCTTTAAGTTTGACTGAAATATGTATGGGATTTATATTGTGAAAAGATTTTTTCCATATTAAAAAGTGATTTCTTCCCCATTGCAGGTAGAGAAAAGAAGTTGACTTTAATGTTGTTTTTTAAAATTATTATTATTATTGTTATGTGAAGACACATTCGACATGAATGAACCTTTTAATTCTGCGTCTTTAACTCGTGAGTTCTATCTTTGCCGGATGACGAGCAGGGCAGGCAGTCGGACATCGTTGCAGCATTAAAAGCGTTCTTTTCAGAAAGAATATCGATGACTTCGTTTTTGTAAGTGATTGGGGCTGTAATCATAATTGAAACACAAGTTTTGATTAATTGCACAGCCCTAAACTAAAGTGTCTTCTTGTCTTTTGTAGCGGTAACAGTAACAGCAACAATGTCCAAAACAACCTAAATTGAAATACTCGCAGTTGAGTAATTGTGTATTTATTATCCGATTAGTGGACTAATCATTTCAATAATGGTAATAATAACTATGAAAAT